>NW_027206228.1:345000-605065 GCF_024711535.1 Dipodomys merriami | reverse complement strand
ACAAGGATGCCCACTCTCTCCACTTCTCTTCAATCTAGTATTAGAATGCCTAGCTACAGCAATAAGGCAAGATGCAGACATAAAGGGGATCCAAATAGGGAAAGAAGAAATAAAACTTTCCCTCTTTGCAGATGACATGATCTTGTATTTAAAGAATCCCATAGACTCCACTCCCAAATTACTCAAGCTGATTCAAAACTTTGGCAAAGTAGCAGGTTATAAAATTAACCCCCAAAAATCAATGGCTTTTCTATATGCCAACAATGAGAAAAGTGTGGCTGAAATTAGGAAAGCAACTCCATTTGTAATAGCCCCACAAAAAATAAAATACCTAGGAATTAACTTAACCAAAGAAGTGAAGGACCTCTATGATGAAAACTTTAAAATCTTGAAAAAGGAAATCAACACAGAACTTAAAAAATGGCAAAACCTCCCATGCTCCTGGATTGGCAAGATTAACATCGTGAAAATGGCAATACTTCCCAAGGCTATCTACAAATTCAACGCGATACCTATCAAAATTCCACCCTCATTCTTCAAGGAAATAGAGGAGGCAATCCAAAAATTCATATGGAACAATAAAAGACCCCGAATAGCAAAAACGCTCCTCAACGGAAAGAACACTGCTGGAGGAATATCAATACCAAATTTCAAACTCTACTATAAAGCCATAGTAATCAAAACAGCTTGGTATTGGCATAAGAACAGACCTCAGGACCAATGGAATAGAATTGAAAACCCAGAAATGAACCTACAGACCTATAGCCATCTAATCTTCGATAAGGAAGCTAAAACAATAGAATGGAAGAAAGACAGCCTCTTCAGTAAATGGTGCTGGCAAAATTGGTTAACTACATGTAGAAAACTAAAGCTAGATCCTTATATATCACCCTGCACCAGAATCAACTCCAAATGGATCAAAGACCTTGAACTCAAAGCAGACACTCTGAAAACATTACAGGATGGAATAGGAGAAACCCTAGGTCTCCTTGGCTCAGGTCGAAATTTTCTGAATAGAGACCCGGAAGCACAACAAATCAAAGAAAGGTTGGACAAATGGGATTGCATAAGATTGCAGAGCTTCTGCAGGGCAAATGACATAGCTGGCAAGATCAATAGAAAGCCCACCGATTGGGAGAAGATCTTTACTAGCCATACAACGGACAAAGGTCTCATATCAAAAATATACTTGGAACTCAAAAAATTAAACCACCCAACAACAAATCCTCAAAGAAACAACTGCCCAATAAATAAGTGGGCGAAAGACTTAAAGAGAAGCTTCTCTGAAGAAGAAAGAAGGATGGCCAATAGACACATGAAGAAATGTTCAACATCCCTAGCCATAAAAGAAATGCAAATCAAAACAACATTGAGATATCACCTCACTCCAGTTAGAACAGCAAAAATCAAGAACTCTAATAACAACAGATGCTGGAGGGGATGTGGACAGAAAGGAACCTTACTTCATTGTTGGTGGGAATGTAAACTTGTTCAACCACTTTGGAAAGCAGTATGGAGGTTCCTCAAAAGACTTCACATAGATCTCCCCTATGATCCAGCAATCCCAGTTTTGGGCATTTACCCAAATGTTTACAAACAAGACCACACTAAAGCTACCAGCACAACTATGTTTATTGCAGCATTATTTACCATAGCTAAGATATGGAACCAACCCAGATGCCCCTCAGTAGATGAATGGATCAAGAAAATGTGGTATATATACACAATGGAATTCTATGCCTCCATCAGAAAGAATGACATTTCCCCATTTGTTAGGAAATGGAAAGGTTTGGAAAAAATTATATTAAGTGAAGTAAGCCAGGCCCAAAGAAGCATAGGTCCCATGGTTTCCCTTATTTGCAATATCTAGTATAGGTATGAGTCAAGCGGAAAAGGCCAGATAATGTGATGTTAGGAAAATGAACCCTTAAATATGTATTTTAATGTTTTCGTTTCTTTCATGCATGTATTTCTAATGCATTTATAAGATTATTCCTTTATTGCTTTGTATGTCCCTCCCCCACAGTGTAACCCCCGCTTTCACTGTATTTGATATCAGTATATCATGTGGAGGAGATGGGGACAAACAAATCGTTTAAGGATTCAGGTGGACCTGTTGCAACAATGAGAAGTACAAAATGTCATGTCAAAACCAGCTTTACAATTTCGGTGTGGGGGGGGGAGGGGGGTATAATTGGGTGGGGGGAGGGGGGTAAAATTGGGTGGGGGGAGGGGGGAGGCAGGGAAGGGAAGTGAAGGGTAAACAAAGGAGGAGGCTGCAATGCTTGGTAAGAAATGTATGCATTATTCTGCCCATGTAATTGTAGCCCCTCTGTACAGTATGTTCTCAAATAAAATAAAATACAATTAAAAAAAAAAAAAAAGATTAGGATGAGGGATAGGATGAGGGTTAGGGTTAGGGTTAGGGTGAGGGTTAGGGTGAGGATAAGCATTAGGGTGAGGTTTAGGGTGAGAGTGAGGGTTAGGGTTTTCATGAGTGTTACAGTGAGTTTTAAGGTGTGGGTTAGGGTTTTAAGGTTAGGGTGAGTGTGAGTGGTAGGGTTAGGGTTAGGGTTACTGTGATGGTTAGGGTTAGGGATAGGGTTAGGGTGAGGGTTAGGGTTACGGTGAGGGTGATGGTGAGGGTGAGGCCTAGGATTAGGGTTCGGTTTAGGGTGAGGGTGACGTTGAGGGCTAGGGTTAGGATTAGGGTTATGGTTAAGCTCAGGGTTCGGGTGAGGGTTACAGTGAGGTTAAGGGTTAGGGTGCGGGTGAGTATGAGGGTGAGTGTTAGGCTGAGGATAAGGGGTGAGTGTGAGAGTTAGGATTAGGGTTAAGGTTTGGGTTAGACTGAGGGATAGGGTGAGGGTGCGTGTGAGGATTACGGTGAGGTTTGGGGTTAGGGTGAGGATGAGTGTTAGGGTGAGGGTGAGGGTGAGAGTTAGGGTTTTGGTGAGGGGTAGTATTAGGGTTAGGGTGAGGGTGAGGGTGAGAGTTAGTGTTAGGGTTAGGGTGAGGATTAGGGTTAGGTTAGGGTGAGGGTGAGTGTGAGGGTTAGGATTAGGGTTACGGATACTGGTAAGCTGAGGGAGAAGTTGAGGGTTAGTGTTAAGGTGAGGGTTAGTGTTAGGGTTATGGTGAGTCTGAGGGTTAGGATTAGGATTAGGGTTAGGGTTAAGGTTAGGTTGTGGTTGAGGGTGAGGGTGAGGGTTTGGGTTAGGATTAGGGTTAGGTTTAGGGTTAGGCTGAGGGTGAGGGTGAGGGTGAGAGTTAGGGTAAGGGTGAGGGTTAGGCTTAGGGTGATGTTTAGGGTGAGGGTGAGGGTTAGGGTGAGGGTATGGGTGAGGGTGAGACTGAGGTTTAGGGTGCGGGTGTGGGTTAGGTTTTAGGTGAGGGTTAGGGTAATGGTGAGCTTTAGGGTTAGGTTTAGGGTGAAGGTGAGCGTTATGGTTAGGGTTAGGGTGAGGGATAGGGTGAGAATGAGGGTTAGGTTTTTCGTGAGGGTTAGAGTGTGTGATAGAGTGAGGGTTAGGTTAAGGATTACGCTTAGGGTGACTGTGAGGGTGAGGGTGAGGGTGGGGGTTAGGTTTAGGATTAGAGTTAGGGTTAGGTTTAGGCTGAGGGTGAGGTTTAGGGTTAGGGTTAGGGTGATGTTAAGATTTAGGGAGAGGGTTAGGTTGAGGGTGAAGTTTAGTTTTAGTGTTAGGGTGAGGGTTAGGGTTCGGGTGATATTTAGGATGAGGGTGAGTGTTAGGGTGAGGGTTCGGTTCGGGTGAGGGTTAAGATGTGGCTGAGGGTTAGGCTTAGGGTGAGTGTTAGGGTGACGGTGAGGGTTAAGTTGAGGGTGAGGCTTAAGGTTAGGGCTAAGGTGAGGGTTAGGTTTAGGGTTAGGGTTAGGGTGAGTGTTAGGTTGAGGGGTAGGTTTATGGTTAGAATGAGAGTTAGGGTTATTGTGATTGTTAGGGTTAGGTTTAGGGTTAGATTTAGGGTGAGGACAACGGTTAGGGTGAGGGTTAGGGTTAGGTTGCGGTTGAGGGTTAGGTTTAGGGTGAGGGTTAGGTTTAGGGTTAGAGGTAGGGTTAGGGTGAGGGTGAGGGTTAGTGTTAGGGTTAGGGATAGGTTTAGGGTGAGGGGGATGATGAGGGTTAGGTTAAGGTTTAGGGGTAGAGTTAGGGTTAGGCTTAGGGTGAGTGTGAGGGTGATGGTGAGGTTTAGGGTGAGTGTTAGGGTTAGGGTTAGGGTGAAGGTTAGGGTTAGGTTGATGTTTAGGGTGAGGTGAGTGTTAGGCTGATGTTGAGGGTTAGGCTGAGGGTGAGGTTTAGGTTGAGGTTTAGCATTAGGGTGAGTGTTAGGGTTAGGGTTAGGCATAGGGTTATTGTGAGGATTAGGGTTAGGGTTAGGTTTAGGGTTAGGTTGAGGGTAAGCATTAGGGTGAGGTTTAGGGTGAGGGTTAGGGTTAGGGTTAGGGTGAGGGTCAGGGTTTGGGTTAGGGTTACGGTGAGGGTTAGGGATAGGGTGAGGTTTAGCGATAGGTTTAGGGTTAGGGTGACAGTTAGGATTAGAGACGGGGTGAGGGTGAGGGTTAGGGTTAGGATTAGGGTTAGGGTAAAGGTTAGGTTGAGGGTGAGGGTTAGGGTGAGAGTGAGGTTTAGGTTAGCCTTAGAGTTTCTTTGAGGGTTAGCGTGAGGGTTAGGGTTAGGTTTAGGGTTAGAATTAGTGTGAGTGTGAGGGTTAGGTTTAGGGTTAGGGTGAGGGTGAGGGTTAGGGTGAGGGTTGGGGTTAGTGGGAGGTTTATTCTTAGGGCTAGGGTTATGGTTAGGGTGAGGGTAAAGGTTAGGGTTAGGGTTAGTTTGAGGGTTAGAGTTACAGTTAGGGTTAGGGTTATTGTTAGCGTTAATTTGAGGGTGAGGGTAAGGGTTACGGGTAGAGTTAGGTTTTGAGTGACGGTGAGGGTGAGGGTGAGGGTTCGATTTAGGTTTAGGTTTTGGATGAGGGTGAGGTTGCGGTTTATGATTAGGGCTAGGGTGAGGGTTAGGGTGAGGGTGAGGGTTTGAGTGAGGGTGAGGCTTAGAGTTAGCATTAGGATTAGGCTTAGGGTTAGTGTGAGGGTTAGGGTTAAGTTTAGGGCTAGGGTGAGGATGAGGGTGAGCGTGAGGGTGGGTTAGGGTTAGGGTGAGGGTTAGGGTTAGTGTTAGTGTGAGGGTGAGAGTGAGAGTTATAGTTAGGGTGAGGGTAAGGGTGAGGGTTATGGTTAGGATTAGGGTTGGTTTGAGGGCTAGGTTGATGGAGAGGATTAGGTTTAGGGTGAGGTTTAGGTTTAGGCTTAGGGTTAGGGTGATTTTTAGCGTTAGGGTTAGGGTGAGGGTTAGGTTTAGTGTGAGTGTTAGGCTTAGGGTAAGGGTTAGGGTGAGGGTAAGTGTTAGGGTGAGGGTTAGGGTGAGAGTGAGGGTTAGGGTTAGCGTGAGTGTTAAGGTGAGGTTTAGGGTTAGGATTAGGGTTAGGGTTAGCCTGAGGGTGAGGTTGAGGGTGAGGGTGATGTTGAGGTGTAGGGTTTTGTTTGGGTTAGGGTTAGTGTGAGGGCTATGGTGAGGGTGAGGGTTAGGGTGAGTGTGAGGGTGAGCGTGAGAGTTAGGGTTGGGGTTAGTGGGATGGATAGGCTTAGGGCTAGTGTTATCGTTAGGGTGAGGGTAAAGGTTAAGGTGGGGGTTAGGGTGAATGTGAGGGTTACGATCATCATGTTAGGGTGAGGGTTACAGTTAGGGTTAGGGTTAGGGTTAGGTTGAGGTTTAGAGTTACAGTTAGGTTTAGGGTTATTGTTAGGGTTAAAGTGAGGGTGAGGGTAAGGGTTACGGTTAGAGTTAGGTTTTGAGTGAGGGTGAGGGTGAGGGTTCGGTTTAGGTTTAAGTTTTGGGTTAGGGTGAGGTTGCGGGTTATGATTAGGGTTAGGGTGAGGGTTAGGGTGAGGGTGAGGGTTTGGGTGAGGGTGAGGCTTAGAGTTAGCATTAGGATTAGGCTTAGGGTTAGGGTGAGGGTTAGGGTTAAGTTTAGGGCTAAGGTGAGGTTGAGGTTGAGGGTGAGGGTTAGGGTTAGGGTTAGGGTGAGCATTAGGGTTAGGTTGTGGGTTTGGGTTAGTGTTAGGGTGAGGGTGATAGTGAGATTTACGGTTAGGGTGAGGGTAAGGGTGAGGGTTAGGGTTAGGATTAGGGTTGGTTTGAGGGCTAGGGTGATGGTGATGATTAGGTTTAGGGTGAGGTTTATGGTTAGGCTTAGGGTTTGGGTGATGGTTAGCGTTAGGGTTAGGGTGAGGGTTAGGTTTAGTGTGAGCGTTAGGCTTAGGGTAAGGGTTAGGGTGAGGGTAAGTGTTAGGGTGAGGTTTAGGGTGAGAGTGAGGGTTAGGGTTAGTGTGAGTGTTAGGGTTAGGGTTAGGATTAAGGTTAGGGTTAGGGTTAGCCTGAGGGAGAGGGGGAGGCTGAGGGTGATGTTGATGTTTAGGGTTTGGGTTAGGGTTAGGGTTAGGGTGAGGGCTATGGTGAGGATGAGCTTTATGGTGAGTGTGAGTGTGAGGGTTAAGGTTAGGATTAGGTTTAGGGTTAGGTTTAGTCTGAGTGTGAAGGTGAGGGTGAGGTTTAGGGTTAGTGTTAGGTTTAGGCTGAGGGCTAGTTTGAGGGTGAGGGTTAGGTTGAGTGTGAGGGTGAGTGTGATGGTAAGGGTTAGGGTAAGGTCTAGGTTTAGGGTTATGGTTAGGGTGAGGTTGGGGTGAGGGTGAGGGTTAGGGTGAGAGTTAGGGTTAGGCTGAGGGTTAGGGTTAGGGTTAGGGTGAGGGTTAGTTTAAGATGATGTGGAGAGTGAGGGTGAGGTTTAGGGGTAGGATTAGGGTTAGGGTGAGGCTGAGGGTTAGGTTGAGGGTGAGGGTTAAGGTTAGGGTGAGGTTTAGGTTTAGGGTTATGGTGAGGGTGAAGGTTAGGCTTAGGTGATGTTTAGGGTGAGGGTGAGGTTTAGGATGAGGGTGAGATTTCGGGTGAGACTGAGGATTAGGGTTTGGGTGTGGGTGAGGGTGAGGTTGAGGGTTAGGGTTAGGGTGAGTTTTAGGGTGAGGGTGAGGGTTTGGTTGAGTCTGAGGGTTAGGGTGTGGGTGAGGGTTAGGTTTAGGTTTAGGGTTAGACTGACGGTGAGGTTTAGGGTGCGGCTGAGGGTTAGGATTAGGTTTAGGGTTAGGATTAGGGTTAGAGTGAGGGTTAGGGTGAGGGTGAGGTTTAGGTTTAGGGTTAGGGTTCGGTTGAGGTTAGGCTGAGAGTGCGGGTGAGGGATAGGATTCGGTATAGGGTTAGCCTGAGGGTGAGTGTGAAGGTTAGAGTTAGGGTGAGGGTTAGGCTTAGGGTGAGGGTTATTGTGAGGGCGAGGGTTAGAGTGAGGGTTAGGGTTAGGGTTAGCGTGAGGGTTAGAATGAGAATGAGGGTTAGGGTTAGCCTTAGAGTTAGTGTGAGGGTTAGGGTGACGGTTAGGGTTAGTTTTAGGGTGAGGGTGAGTGTGAGGATGAGGGTAAGTGTTAGGGTTAGGGTGAGGGTTAGGTTTAGTGTGCGGGTTAGGGTTAGGGTTAGAGTTAGGGTTAGGGTAAGGTTTAGGGTGAGGGTTAGGGTGAAATTGAGGGTTAGGGTTACCGTGAGTGGTAGAGTCAGTGTTAGGGTGAGGGGTAGGCTTAGGGTTAGATTTAGGGTTAGGGTGAGGGTGAGCGTTTTGGTTATGGTTCGGATGAGGTTTAAGGTTATGGTTTTGGTTAGGCTGAGTGTTAGAATTAGGGTTAGGGTTAGGTTTAGGGTTAGGATTAGGGTCATTGTTAAGGTTAGGGTGAGTTTGAGGGTGAGTTTAAGGATTAGGATTAGGTTTAGGTTTAGGTTTAGGGTTAATGTTAGGGTTAGGGTTAGGGTTACGGTTATGGTGAGCGTGAGGTTGAGGGTGAGGGTGAGGGTTAGGATTGGGGTGAGGTTTAGGGTTAGGGTTAGGGTTAAGATTACGGTTAGGTTTAGGGTTACGGTGAGGCGTAGGGTGAGGGGTAGCGTGAGGGGGTAGGATTACGTTTATGGTGAGGGTTAGGGTTAGTGTGAGGGTTAGGGTTAGCATAAGGGTTAGGGTTAGGGTGAGGGTTAAGTTTAGGGTGGAGGTTTGGGTTGGGGTGAGAGTAAGGGTTAGGGCTAGGGTTAGGTTGAGGGTGAAGGTTAGGGTTAAATTAGGGTTAGGGTTAGGCTGAGGGTGATGGTGAGGATGAGGGTTAGGTTGAGGGTTCGGTTGAGGGTTTGGGTTTGGTTTGGGTGAGGTTGAGGGTGAAGTTTAGGGTTAGGGTTTCGGTTAGCGTTGCGGTGAGGGTGAGGTAAGGGTGAGGGTTAGGGTTAGGGTGAGGGTGGGGTTTAGGGTTAGAGTTAGAGTTTGGGTGAGGGTTTTGGTGAGGGTTAGGTTTAGGGTTAGGGTTAGGGTAAAGGTTAGGATGAATGTTTGGGTTAGGGTTAGGAAAAGGTTCAGGTTTAGGGTTAGGGTGAGGGTGAGTGTAAGCATTAGGGTTAGGGTTAGTCTTAGCCTTAGGGTTAGGATGAGGTTGAGGGTGAGGGTGAGGGTTAGGGTTATGATGAGGATGAGGTTTAGGGTTAGAGTTAGTGTTAGGGTGAGGTTTAGGCTGAGGGTTAGTGTTAGGGTAAGTGTTAGGTTTAGAGTTAGGGTGAGGTTTAGGGTGAGGGTTAGGGTTTGGGTTAGGGTTAGGATTAGGGTTACGGTGAGGGTTAGGGTTAGGGTTAAGGTGAGGCTGAAGTTTAGGGTTAGGATTAGGGTTAGGGTTAAGGTTAAGTTGAGGTTGTGGTTGAGGGTGAGGGTTAGGGTTAGGATTACGGTTAGGATTAGGGTTAGGCTGAGGGTGATAGTGAGGGTGAGAGTTAGGGTAAGGGTGAGGGTTAGGCTTAGGCTGATGTTTAGGATGAGGGTGTGGATTAGCGTGAGGGTATGGGTGAGGGTGAGACTGAGGTTTAGGGTGTGGGTGTGGGTTAGGTTTTAAGTGAGGGTTAGGGTGATGGTGAGCGTTAGGGTTAGGTTTAGGGTGAAGGTGAGCATTATGGTTAGGGTTAGGGTGAGGGTAAGGGTTAGGGTGAGGGTTAGGGTGAGTGTTAGGTTTAGGGTTAGGGTTTGGATTAGGATTAGGTTATGGGTTAGGGTGAGGGTGAGTGTGAAGGTTAGGGTTAGGGTTAGGCTTAGGCTTAGGGTTTGGCTGAGGGTGAGGGTTAGGGTGAGGGTTAGGGTTAGGGTCAGCATGAGGTTTAGGGTTAGAGTTAGCATTAGGGTGAGGTTTAGTGTAAGGGTTAGTGTTAGGGTTAGTGTTAGGGTGAGGATGAGGTTTGGTGTTAGAGTTAGGCTTAGGGTTAGGGTGAGGGTTAGTTTTAAGGTGAGGGTTAGGTTTAGCGTGGAGGTTGGGTTAGGGTGAGGGTTAGGGTTAGGGGTAGGGTTAGGATGAGGGTGAGGGTGAGGGTTATGATTAGGATAAGGTTTAGGGTTAGGCTGAAGCTGAGGGTGAGGGTGAGGGTTAGGATAGGGTGAGGGTTAGGGTTAGGATTAGGGTGAGAGTTTGGGTGAGGTTTAGGGTTAGGATTAGGGTTAGGGTGAGGGCTAGGGTGAGGGTGAGGATTAGGGTTATGGTTAGGGTGAGGGTTAGGTTCAGGTTGAGGGTTTGCATTAAGGTGAGGGTTAGGCTTAGGGTGGAAATTAGGGTTAGGATGAGGGTTAGGGGTAGGGGTAGGGTTAGGATGAGTGTGAGAGTGAGGGTTATGCTTAGGATTAGGTTTATGTTTAGTTTGAGGGTGAATGTGAGTGTGAGGGTTAAGGTTAGTGTCAGGTTTAGGGTTAGGATTAGTGTGAGATTTTGGGTGATTGTTAGGGTTAGTATTAGCGTTAAGGTGAGAGCTAGGGTGAGGGTGGGATTAGGGTTATGTTTAGGGTGAGGGTTAAGGTGAAGGTTAGGGATAGGATTAGTGTTAGGGATAGGGTTATTGTTAGGGTTAGGCTTCGGGTTAAGGTTATGGTGACGTTGAGGCTGAGGCTGAGGATTAGGGTTAGGGTTAGGGTTAGGGTGAGGGTGAGCTTTAGGGTTAGAGTTAGGGTTAGGGTGAGGTTTAGGGTGAGGGTTAGGGTTAGGGTTAGTGTTAGGGTTAGGGTTTGGGTGAGGGATAGGGTGAGAGTGAGGGTTAGGGTTAGTGTTAGGCTTAGGCTTAGTGTTAGGGTGAGGTTGAGTGTAAGGTTTAGGGTTAGGGTTAGGGTTAGGATTAGGCTTAGTGTTAGGCTGAGGGTGAGGGTGAGGGTGAGGGTTAGGATGAGGGTGAGGTTTAGGGTTAGAGTTAGCATTAGCGTGAGGGATAGTATGAGGGTTAGTGTTAGGGTTAGTGTTACAGTTAGGGTTAGGGTGAGGGTGAGTGTGAGGGTTAGGGTTAGGCTTAGGCTTAGGCTTAGGCTTAGGCTTAGTCCAAGCTTGGGGGTGAGGGTAAGGGTTAGAGTTAGGGTGAGGGTTATTTTAGGGTTAGGGTTACGGTTACGGTTACGGGGAGGGTGAGGCTGAGGGTTAGGATTAGGGTTAGGATGAGGTTTAGGTTTAGTGTTAGGGTTAGAGTTAGGGTTAGGGTGAGAGTGAGCTTTAGAGTTAGAGTTAGGGTTAGTGTTAGGGTTAGGCTTAGGCTTAGGCTTAGGCTTAGGCTTAGGCTTAGCGTGGGGTTTAGGGTTAGGGTTAGGGTTAGGGTGAGTGTTTGGGTTGGGTTAGGGTGAGGTTTATATGAGGTTTAGGGTTAGGATTAGGGTCAGGGTGAGGGCAAGGGTGAAGGTGAGGGTTAGGGTTAGGGTTAGGTTTAGTGTTATGGTGAGGGTTAGGGTTAGGGTTCCAGTGAGGGGGAGGGTTAGGGTTAGGATTAGGGTGACTGTGAGGTTCAGGGTTAGGGGTAGGTTTAGGCGTAGTGTGAGGGTGAGTGTTAGCGTGAGTTTGAGGGTTAGGGTTAGGGTGAGGGTTAGAGTTAGGAATAGGGTTAGGGTGATGGCAACGTTGAGGGTGAGAGTTAGGGTTAGGTTTAGGGTGAGGTTTAGGGTGAGAGTGAGGGTTAGGGTGCCGTTTAGGTTTAGTGTGAGGGTTAGGGTGAGGGTTAGTTTTAGGGTTAATGTTAGGGTGAGGGTTAGGTTTAGTGTCAGGGTACAGGTTGAGGTTACGGTTAGGGTGAGGTTTAGGGTTAGGGTTAGGGTGAGAGTTAGGGTGAGGGTGACGGTGAGGGTTAGGGTTAGGGTTAGGTTGAGGGTTAGGCTGAGGGTTAGGCTGAGGGTAAGGGTTAGGGTGAGGTTTAGGGTGAGGGTAAGCGTTAGGGTTAGGTTTAGGTTTAGGGTGAAAGTTAGGCTGAGTGTTAGGTTTAGGGTGAGGATTAGGGTTAGGATTAGGATAATGGTTAGGGTTAGGGTGAGGATTAGGGTTTGGATTAGTGTTAAGGTTAGGGTTAGGCTGAGGTTGAGGGTGAAGGTGAGGGTTAGGTTTAGGGTTAGGTTTTGTTTAGGGTTATGATGAGGGTTAGGGTGAGGGGTAGGGTTATGGTTAGGGTGAGGGTTAGGGTTAGTGTGAGGGTTAGGCTTAGCATTAGGGTGAGGGTAAGGGTTAGTGTGACGGTTAGTTTGAGGTTGAGGGATAGGGTTAGGGTTAGGGTTCGGGTGAGGGTTAGAATTTGGGTTAGGGTGAGGGTGACTGTTAGCGTGAGGGTTAGGGTTAGGGTGAGGGTAAGGGTTAGGATGGTGGTTAGGGAGAGGGTGAGGGTAAGCGTTACAGTTAGTTTTATGGTTTGGGTGAGGGTTAGGGTGAGACTCAGTGATAGGTATAGGTTGAGGGTTAAGGTTACGGTGAGGATTAGGGTTAGGTTTGAGGTAGGGTGAGGGTGAGGGTGAGGATTAGGATTAGAGTGAGGTTTAGGGTGAGGGTTAGGCTGAGGTTAATGGTTAGGGTGAAGGTAAGGATGAGGGTGAGGGTTAGGGTTAGGGTTAGGGTTAGGGTGAGGGGTAGCGTGATTTTCAGGGTTAGGGTTGGGGTTAGGTTTCGGTTGAGGATTTCGTTTATGCCAAGGTTTGTGTTAGGTTGAGGATTAGGGTGAGGGTGAGGCTGAGGGTGAGGGTGAGTGTTTGGGTGAGGGTGAGGGTTAGGGTGTGGCTGAGGGTTAGGGGTAGGGTGAGGTTTAGGTGACAGTTAGCATTAGGGTGAGGGTGAGGTTAGGTTTAGGTTTAGGGTGACGGTGAGGGTTAGGGTTAGGGTGAGGGTTAGGGTGAGGGATAGGGTTTGGGTGAGTGTCAGGTTTAGTATGAGGGTTAGGGTGAGGGTGAGCATTAGGGTTAAGGTTAGGGTGAGGGTTAGGGTTAGGGTTAGGGTGAGGGTTAGGGTTAGGGATAGGGTTAGGTTTTGGATGAGGGTTAGGTTTATTGTGAGGGTTAGGTTTACGGTTAGGGTTAGAGTTAGCGTGAGGGTAAGGGTTAGGGTGAGGGTTAGTTTGAGGCTTAGGTTCAGGGTTAGCGTTAAAGTTAGCGTGAGGGTTAGGGTTGGGTTCGGTTAGGGTGAGGTTTAGGGTGAGGTTGAGGGTTAGGTTGAGGGTGAGGGTTTGTGTGAGTGTGAAGGTTAGGGTGTGGTTGCGGGTTTGGGTTAGGGTGACGGTTAGGGTTAGGGTGAGGGTGAGTGTTAGGGTTAGGGTTAGGGTGAGGGTGAGTGTTAGGGTTAGGGTTAGGGTATGTGTTAGGATGAGGGATAGTGTAAGGTTAGGTTGAGGCTTAAGTTTAGTGTGAGTTTTAGGGTTACAGTTAGGGTTAGGGTGAGGTTAAGGTTTAGGGTGAGGGTTAGTTGGAGAGTGATTGTCAGAGTTAGCTTTAGGGTTAGGGTGAGGGTTAGGGTTAGGTTTAAGGTGAAGGTGAGAGTTAGGGTTAGTGTTATGGTGAGGGTTAGGGTGAGGGTTAGGGTTAGGTTTAGGGTTAGGTTGAGGGTGAGGGAAAGGGTTAGGTTTAAGACTAGGGGTAGGGTTAGGGTTTGGCTGAGGGTGATGGATACGGTAAGGTTAGGGTGAAGGTTAGGTTTCGTGTGCAGGTTAGGGTTAGGTTAAGGGTTAGGGTGAGGGGTAGGGTTAGGGTTATGTTTAGGGTGAGGGTGAGGGTTACGGTGATGTTGAGGGTGAGGGTGAGTGTGAGGGTTAGGTTGTGGGTGAGGGTTCGGCTTATGGTTAGCATTAGGGTGATAGTGAAGGTTAGCCATAGGGTTAGGGTTAGAGTTATGGTGAGGGTTAGGGTTAGGGTGATGTTTAGGGTGAGGGTGAGGGTTAGGGTGAGCGTGAAGGTTTGGGTTATAGTGAGGGTTAGGGTGTGGGTGAGGGTTAGGTTTAGGGTTAGGGTGAGGTTGAGGGAAAGTGTTAGGTTTAGGACTAGGGTTAGGGTTAGGGTTTGGCTTAGGGTGAGGGAAGGAGTGAGGGTGAGGGTTAGGGTGAGGGTTAGGGTTAGGATGATGGTTATGTTTAGTGTGAAGGTTAGATTTAGGGTTAGGGTTAGATTTAGGGTGAGGATAAGGGTTAGGGTAAGGGTTAGTTTCAGAGTGAGTGTTAGTTTTAGGATTAGGGTGAGTGTGAGGGTTAATATTAGGGTTAGGATTAGGGTTAAGGTGCGTGTGAGGGTTAGGGATAAGCTAAATGTTAGGGTTAGGGTGAAGGTGAGGGAGAGGGTTAGGTTTTGGATTAGTTTTAGGGTAAGGGTTAGGCTTAGGATGAGGGTGAGGGTGAGGTTGAGGGTTAGGTTGAGGGTTAGGGTGAGGTTTAGGTTTAGGGTGAGGTGTAAGGTTAGGGTTAGGGTGAGTGTTAGCTTGAGGGTTAGGATTAGGGTTAGGGTGAGGGTTAGGTTTACTGTGAGGGTTAGGGTTAGGGTTAGGTTTAAGTTGAGGGTGAGGTTTAGGTTTAGGGTGAGGTGTAAGGTTAGGGTTAGGGTGAGTGTTAGCTTGAGGGTTAGGATTAGGGTTAGGGTGAGGGTTAGGTTTAGTGTGAGGGTTAGGGTTAGGGTTAGGTTTAGGATGAGGGTAAGCTTTAAGGTGAGGTTTAGGGTGAGAGTGAGGGTTAGGTTTAGCGTGACTGTTAGTGTGAGGGTTAGTGTGAGGGTTAGTGTTAGGGTTAGGTTGAAGGTGAGGGTGAGGCTGAGGGTTAGGATTAGGGTTAGGGTTATGATGAGGGTTAGTGTGAGGGTTAGGGTTAGGGTGAAAGTGAGGGTGAGGGTTAGGGTTAGTTTGAGGGTTAGGGTTAGGATTGGGGTTATGGTGATGGCTAGGTTGAGGTTGAGTGTTAGGGTTAGGCTTAGGATTAGGGTGAGGGATAGGTTTAGTTTGAGGGTTAGGGTAGGGTTAGGGTTAGGGTGAGGGTGAGTGTTAGGGTTACGGTTAGTTTTAGGGTGAGGTGTAGGGTGAGGGTTAGGGTTACGGTTAGGTTTAGAGTTCGATTGAGGTTTTTGGTTAGCTAAGGATTTGGGTTAGGGTGAGGATTAGGTTGATGGTGAAGGTTAGGGTTATGGTGAGTGGTAGGGTTGGGGTTAGGGTTAATTTGAGGGTGAGGGTTAGTTTTGGGGTTAGGGTTAGGGTTATTGTAGTGGTTAGGATTTGGGTTAGGGTGAGGGTTAGTGTGAGGTTTAGGGTTAGGTTTAGGGCTAGAGTTTGAGTGAGGTTGAGTATTAGTTTTAGGATTCAGGTTAGGGTTAGGTTTAGGCTGAGGGTGAGGGTGTGGGTGAGGGTTAGGTTTAGGTTTAGGGTTAGGTTAGTGTTAGGATGAGGGTTAGGGTGAGGGGTAGGGTTAGGGTTAGGTTGAGGGTTTTGGTTAGTATGAGGGTTAGGGTTAGGGTTAATGTAAGCCTGAGGGTGAGGGTAAGGGTTAGGTTTAGGGTTAGTGTGAGAGGTAATGTGAGACTGCGGTTTAGGGTTTGGGTTAGGGTGAGGGTGAGGGTTAGGGTTAGGGTTAGGGTTAGGGTTAGGGTCAGGGGTAGGGTGATGGTTATTTTTAGGGTTCGGGTTAGGGTTAGGGTTCGGTTGAGGGTTTCAGTTAGATAAGTGTTAGTGTTAGGGAGAGGATTAGGGTGAGGGTGAGGGTTAGGGTGAGGGATAGGATTAGTGTGAGGGTTAGGCTTAGGATTAGGGTGAGGGTTTGGTTTAGGGTGAGGTTTAGGGTAAGGGTGAGGGTTAGGGTTAGGATGAGGGTTGCGGTTAGGTTTAGGCTGGGTGTTAGTGTGAGGGGCAGGGTTAGAGTTAGCGTGAGGGTTAGATTTAGTGTGAGGGTTTAGGGTTACAGTGAGGATAAAGGTTAGGGTGAGGGTTAGGGTTAGCATTAGTGTGAGGGTAAGGGTTAGGGTGAGGGTTAGGGTGAGGAAGAGGGTTAGGGTTAGTGTGAGGGTTAGGGTTAGTGATAGGGTTATGGTTAGGGTGAGGGTAAGTGTTAGGGTTAGAGTGAGGGTGAGGTTTAGGGTGAGGGTGAGGGTTAGGCATAGGATTAGGGTAAGGGTGAGGGTTAGGGTTAGGGTTAGGGTTAGGTTGAGGGTTAAGGTGAGGGCTAGGGTTAGGGTTAGGGTGAGGGCTAGGTTTAGTGTGAGGGTTAGGGTTGGGGTTAGGTTGAGGCATAGGGTTAGGATTAGGGTGAGGGTAAGCGTTAGTGTGAGGGAGAGGTTTAGGATGAGGGTGAGCTTTAGGGTTAGTGTGAGTGTTAGGTTCAGGGATAGTGTTTGGTTAGGTTGAGGGTAAGGTTGAGGGTTAGGGTGAGGGTTAGGGTGATGGTGAGAGTGAGAGTGATGGTTAGGGTTAGGGTTAGGGTGAGCCTGAGGGTGAGGGTTCGGATTAGCGTTACGGTTAGATTTAGGCTGAGGCTGAGGGTGAGGGTGAGGGTGACATTTATGTTTAGGGTTAGGGTGAGGTGTAGGTTTAGTTTGAGGGTTAGGGTGAGGCTGAGTTTAAGGGTTAGGGTGAGCGTTAGTGTGAGGGTGAGGGTTATGTTTAGGATTAAGGTTAGAGTGACGGTTAGGGTGAGGGTTAGTGTTATTGTTAGGGTGAGGGTTAGGGCAAAGTTTAGGGTGAGGGTGAGGGTTAGGGTTAGGATTAGGGTTAGTGTGAGGGCTAGGGTGAGGTTGAGGGATAGTCTTAGAATTAAGGTTAGTTTAATGTGAGAGTAAGGGTTAGAGTTAGGGTGAGGGTTAGGGTAAGATTTAGGGTTAGGGTGATGGTTAGGGTGAGGGTTAGTTTTAGATTTAGGGTTAGCATGCGGGTTAGGGTGAGGGGTAGGATTAGGGTTAGGGTGAGGGTGAGCTTTAGGGTAAGGGTGACGGTTAGGGATAGGGTTAGGTTTAGGTTGAGTGTTAGGGTTAGGGTTAGGGTGAGGGTTAGGGTGAGGGTTAGAGTTAGGGTGAGGGTGAGGTTTAGGGTTACTGTGAGTATTAGGGTGAGGGTTAGGGTGATGGTTAGTTTAGGGTTAGGGTGATGGTGAGGGTTAGGGTTAGGGTTAGTGTGAGGGTTAGGTTTAGGGTTATGGTGAGGGTTAGAGTTAGGCTGAGGGTGAGGGTTACGTTCAGGTTTAGGGTTAGTGTGAGGTGTAGGGTGAGGGTTAGGGTTAGATTTAGGGTTAGCATGAGGGTTAGGGTGAGGGGTAGTGTTAGGATTAGGCTTAGGGTTAGGTTTAGGGTGAGAGTTAGGGTTAGGGTTAGGTTGAGGTTTAGGGTTAGAATGAGAGTTAGGTTAGGGTTAGGGTTAGTGTGAGGGTGAGGGCGAGGCTGAGGGTTAGGGTGAGGATGGGGGTTAGGGTTAGGGTTAGGTTGAGGCTGAGGGTGAGGGTTTGGATTAGCGTTTGGGTTCGAGTTAGTCTGAGGGTGAGCTTGAGGTTGAGGGTGACGTTTATGCTTTGGATTAGGGTGAGGGTTAGGGTTAGTGTGAGGGTTAGGGTAAGGCTGAGGTTAAGGGTAAGGGTGAGGATGAGGGTTAGGTTTAGGATTAGGGTTAGGGTGAGGGTTAGGTTGATGGTTAGGGTGAGGCTTAAAATTAGGGTTAGGTTGAGTTTTAGGGTGAGGGAAAGGGTGATGGTGTGGTTTAGGCTTGGTGTGATGATTAGAGTTAGGTTTTGGGTTAGGGTTAGGGTAAGGGTTATTGTAAGGGTGAGGGTAACGGTTAGGGTGAGGGATATGGTTAGGGTGAGGGTTAGGGATAGGATTAGGGTTAGGGTGAGGGCTAGGTTGAGGGTGAGAGTTAGGTTTAGGGTTATGGTGAGGGTTATGGTTATGGTTAGGATGAGGGTAAGGGTGAGGGGTAGAGTTAGGGTTAGGGTGAGTGTTAGGTTTAGTGTGAGTGTTATGGTTAGGGTGAGGGTAAGTGTTAGAATGAGCGTTAGGGTTAACGTGAGTGTTAGGGGGAGTGTGAGGGTTAGGTTTCGGGTTAGTGTGAGAGTTAGGTTTAGGGTTAGGGTGAGGGTTAAAGTTAGGCTGAGAGTGAAGGTTAGGGTGAGGGTGACATTTAGGGTTATGGTTAGGGTGAGGGTTACGGTTAGTGTGAGGGTTAGGGTGAGGGTGAGGGTGAGGTTAAGGGTTAGGTTGAGGGTGAGGATTAGGGTTAGATTGTGGGTTAGGGTTAGGATTGAGCGTTAGATTGAGGGTTAGTTTGAGGTTTAGGATTAGTGTCAGGGATAGGGATAGGGTGAGGGGTTGGGTTAGGGATAGGGTGAGGTTTAGGGTGAGGATGAGGTTTAGGGTTAGTGTGAGGGTTAGGGTGAGTGTGAGGGTGAGGGTTAGGTTTAGTGTGAGGGTTAGGGTTAGGGTTAGGATTAGGATGAGGTTGTGGGTTAGGTTGAGGCTTAGGGTGAGGGTGAGGGTTAGGTTTAGGATTAGGATGAGGGTGAGGGTTAGCCTGAGCTTGAGTGTGAGTGTTAGGGTGGGAGTTAGGATTAGTGTTAGGGTTAAGTTGAGGGCTCTGGTGAGGGTGAGGGTTAGGGTGAGGGTGAGGGTTAGTATTAGGGTTAGGGTTAAGTTGAGGGCTAAGGTTAGGGTGAGGCTTAGGGTGAGGGTGAAGGTGAGGGTGAGGGTTTCAACTAAGTAAGGGTTAGGGTTAGGGTGATGATTAGGTTGAGGGTGAGGTTTAGGGTGAGGGTTACGGTTAAGGTGAGGGTTAGAGTTAGGGTTAGGGTGAGGGGTAAGGTGACGGTGAGGGTGACAGTTAGGGTGAGGGTTACGGTTAAGGTGAAGTTTAGAGTTAGGGTTAGAGTGAGTGTTAGGTTTAGTTTTAGGGTTAGTGTTAGTGTTAGGCTTAGGGTGAGTATAAGGGTTAGGGTGAGTGTGAGGGTGAGGGTGAGGGTTAGGGTTAGGGTGAGGTTTAGGTTTAGCGTGAGGGTTAGGTTTAGGGTTAGTGTGGGGGTTAGGTTGAGGGGTAGGCTTAGGGATATTGTGAGGGTTAGGTTTAGTATGAGGGTTAGGGTTAGGGTTACGGTTAGGGTGAGGGTAAGGTTTAGGGTGAGGGTCAGGGTGACGTTGAGGTTTAGGGTTAGGATTAGGTTTAGGGTTAAGGTTAGGCTCAGGGTGAGGGTGAGGGTAAGGGTGAGGGTTAGGGTTAGGGTTAGTGTGAGGCTTAGGGTTAGGGCTTTATTTAGGGTGATGATGAGGGTTAGGGTGAGGTTGAGGTTTCAGATGAGGGTTAGGGTTCGGGTGGGGTTGAGGGTTAGTGTTAGGGTGAGGGTTAGGTTTAGGGTTAGGGTAAGGGTTAGCTTGAGTGATAGGGTTAGGGTTAGGGTGAGAGTTAGGGTTAGGGTGAGGATTAGGGTTAGTGTGAGTGTTAGGGTGAGTGTGCGGGTTAGGGTTAGGGTGAGGGTTAGGTTTAGTGTGAGGGTTAGTGTTAGGGTTAGTGTGAGTGTGAGGGAGAGTGTGAGGGTTAGGTTTAGGATTTGGGTTAGAGTTAGGATGACGGTGAGGGTTATTTTTAGGATTAGGGTTAGGTTTAGGCTGAGGGTGAGGGTGAGTGTGAGGGTTAGGGTGAGGGTGAGGGTTAGGTTCAGGTTTAGGGTTACGTTTAGAGTGAGGGTTAGGGTTAGGCTTACAGTTAGGATGAGGGTTTGGGTGAGGGATCGTGTTAATGTGAGGGTGAGGTTTAGTGTTCATGTGAGGGTTAGGTTTAGGGATAGGGTTAGGGTTAGGGTGAGCGTACGGGTTCGGGTTCAGGTGAGGTTAAGGGTGAGGCTGAGGGTTAGAGTTAGTGTGAGGGTTAGGTTTTGGGATAGGGTTAGGGTTATGGAGAAGGTAAGGGTTACAGTTAGGTTGAGGGTAAGATTCAGGATTAGGGTTTGGGTTAGGCAAAGGGTTAGGGTAAGGTTGAGGGTTAGGTTGAGGGTTCGGGTTAAGGTTAGGGTTAGGTTTACTGTGAGGGTAAGGGTTAGGGTGAGGTTTAGGTTGAATGTGAGGATTAGGTCTAGCATTAGGGTTAGGGTGAGGGTTACGTTTAGGGGTTTAGGGTTAGGGTTAGAGTAAGGCTTAGGGTTAGGGTTAGGGTGAGGGTTAGGTTTAGAGTGAGGGTGAGGGTTAGGGTGAGTGTTAGAGTTAGGGTGCTGGTTAGGGTTATTGTGAGGGTTATTGTGAGGCTGGGGGTTATGGTTAGGGTGAGGGTAAGGTTTAGAGTGAGGGTTACGGTGACGATTATGGTTAGGGTTAGGGTGAGGGTTATGGTTAGTGTGCGGGTAAGGGTTAAGTTGAGGGTTAGGATTAGGGTTAGCGTGAGGGCTAGATTGAGGATGAGGGTTAGGTTCAGGGTTAGGGTGAGGGATAGGGTTAGGGTTAAGGTTAGAGTGAGGGTGAGGCATAGGGTTCGGGTTAGGGTGAGGGTTAGAGTTAGGCTGAGGGTATGGGTTAGGGTGAGGGTGACGGTTAGGTTTAGGGTTAGGGTGCGGGTTTGGATTAGGTGACGGTTAGGGTCTAGGGTGAGGTTAAGGGTTAGGGTGAGGGTTATGGTGAGGTTTAGTGTTAGGGTTGGGGTTAGGGTGAGGGTTAGGGTGAGGGTTAGGTTGAGGGTTTGGGTTAATGTGAGGGTGAGGGCGAGGTTGAGAGTTACGGTGAGGGTGAGGGTTAGGGTTAGGGTTAAGGTGAGGCTGACGGTGAGGCTTCGGATTAGCGTTAGGGTTAGAGTTAGTCTGTGGTTGACGGTAAGTTTGAGGGAGATGTTTATGCTTAGGTTTAGGTTGAGGGTTAGGGTTAGTGTGAGGGTTTGGTGATGCTGAGGTTAAGGGTTAGGGTGAGGGTGAGGGTTAGGTTTAGTATTAGGGTTAGGGTGAGGTTAGAGTTAGGCTTAAAGTTAGGGTTAGGTTGAGTTTTAGGGTGAGGGAAAGGGTGTTGGTGAGGTTTAGGGTTCGGGTGAGAATTAGAGTTAGGGTTAGGTTAGGGTCAGGGTTATGTGAGTGTGAGGGTAACATTTAAGGTGAGGGTTAGGTTTAGGCTGAGGGTTAGGGAGAGAATTAGGGTTAGGGTGAGGGCTAGCTTGAGGGTGAGAGTTAGGTTTAGAGTTATGGTGAGTGTTATGTTAAGAGTTAGGATGAGGGTAATGGTGAGGTGTAGGCTTAGGGTTAGGGTAAGGGTTAGGTTTAGTGTGAGGGTTAGGGTTAAGGTGAGGGTTAGTGTGAGAATGAGCGTTAGGGTTACCGTGAGTGTTAGGGTGAGGGTGAGGTTTAGGGTTAGGGTTAGTGTGATGGTTAGGTTTAGGGTTAGTGTGAGGGTTAGGGTTAGGGATAGTGTTAGGGTTAGGGTGAGGGTAAGGGTTAGGGTTAGGGTGAGGGTGAGGTTTAGGGTGAAGGAGTGGGTTAGGGATAGTGTTAGGGTTAGGGTGAGGGTTAGGGTTAGGGTGAGGGTTAGCGTTAGGGTTAGGGTGACGGATAGGTTGAGTGTGAGGTTTAGGGTTGGGGTTAGGTTTACGGTGATGGTAAGGGTTAGGGTGAGGTTTAGGGTGAGTGTGAGGGTTAGGGTTAACATTACAGTTAGGGTGAGGGTTAGGGTGAGGGTTCGGTTTAGGGTTAGCTTTAGGGTGAGTTTGAGAGTGAGGGTTACGGTTAGGGTTAGGGTTAGGGTGAGTGTGACATCGAGGCTGAGGGTTAGGGTGAGGGTGAGGATGAGGGTTTAGGATTAGCGTTAGGCTTAGAGTTAGGCTGAGGTTGAGGGTGAGGGTGAGTTTGACGTTTATGTTTAGGTTTAGGTTGAGGGTTAGGGTGAGGGTGAGGGTTGTGTTTAGGATTAGGGTTAGGGTGAGGGTTAGGGATAGGCTTAGGGTTAGGTTTAGGGTTATGGTTAGGGTGAGGGTTAGGGTTATGGTGAGGGTGAGTGTTAGGGTGAGGATTAGAGTGAGCGTTATTGTGATGGTGAGGGTTACGGTTAGGGTGAGTGTTAGGGTGAAGGTGAGGTTTAGGGTTAGATTTAGGGTTAGGGTGAGGGCTAGTTTGAGGGTGAGAGTTAGGTTTAGGGTTATGGTGAGGGTTAGGGTAAGGGTTAGGATGAGGTTAATGGTGATGGGTAAGGTTAGGGTTAGAGTAAGTGTTAGGTTTAGTGTGAGGGTTAGGGTTAAGGTGAGGGTTAGAGTGAGAATGAACGTTAGGGTTACCGTGAGTGTTAGGGTGAGGGTGAGGGTTAGGTTTAGGGTTAGTTTGATGGTTAGTTTTCAGGTTAGTGTGAGGGTTAGGGTTAGGGATAGTGTTAGGTTTAGGGTGAGGGTAAGGGTTAGGGTTAGGGTGAGGGTGAGGTTTACGGTGAAGGAGAAGATTAGGGATATTGTTAGGGTTAGATTGAGGGTAACGTTTAGTGTTAGGGTGAGGGTTAGGGTTAGGGTTAGGGTGAAAGTTAAAGTGAGGGTAGGGTTATGGTTGGGGTGAGGGCTAGGTTTAGTGTGAGGTTTAGGGCTAGGGTTAGGTTTAGGGACACGATTAGGGTTAGGGTTAGAGTAAGGGTTAGGGTGAGTGTGAGGGTTAGGGTGAGGGTGAGGGATAGAGTTAGTGTGAGGGTAAGGGTTAGGGATAGGGTTAGGGTTAAGGTTTTGGTAATGATTAGATTTAGGGTGAGGGTGAGGTTTAGGGTTAGGGTGAGGGTAAGGGATAGGATTAGGGTTAGGTTGAGGGTTAGGTTGAGGGTTATGGTTAGGGTTATGGTGAGGGTTAGCGTTAGGGTTAGGGTGACGGATAGGGTGAGGGTGAGGTTTAGGGTTGGGGTTAGGTTTATGGTGAGGGTAAGTGTTAGGGTGAGCTTTAGGGTGAGTGTGAGGGTTAGGGTTAGCATTACAGTTAGGGTGAGGGTACGGTTTTGGGTTAGCTTTAGGGTGAGGTTGAGGGTGAGGGTTAGGGTTAGGGTTAGGGTTAGGGTGAGTGTGACTGCGAGGCTGAGGGTTAGGGTGAGGTTGAGCTTGAGGGTTCGGATTAGCGTTAGGCTTAGAGTTAGGCTAAGGGTGAGGGTGAGGGTGAGTGTGACGTTTATGTTTAGGTTTAGGGTGAGGGTTAGGGTGAGGGTGAGCATTGTGTTTAGTATTAGGATTAGGGTGAGGGTTAGGGTTAGGCTTAGGATTAGGTTTAGGGTTATGGTTAGGGTGAGGGTTAGGGTTATGTTGAGGGTGAAAGTTAGGTTGAGGGTGAGAGTTAGGTTTAGGATTATGATAAGGGTTAGAGTTATGGTTAGGATGAGGGTAATGTTGAGGGGTAGGGTTAGGGTTAGATTGAGGGTTAGGTTTAGTGTGAGGGCTATGTTTAGGGTGAGGGTTAGGGTGAGAATGAGTGTTAGGGTTACCGTGAGTGTTAGGTTGAGGTTTAGGGAGTGGGTTAGGGTTAGGGTTAGGATAAGGGTGAGGTTTAGGGATAGGGTTAGTTTGAGGGTTAGGGTTAGGGATAGGGTGAGGGTTAGATTTAGGCTGAGGGTGAGGTTTAGGGTGAGGGTGACGTTTAGTGTTAGGGTTAGGGTTAGGGTTCGGGTTAGTGTGAGGGTTAGGGTGAGGGTGAGGTTAAGGGTTAGGTTAAGGGTTAGGTTGAGGGTTAGTGTTAGGTTTAGGCTTAGGGTGAGGGTTAGGGTGAGGGTTAGGTTGAGGGTTAGGGTTAGGGATAGTGTTTCTGTGAGAGTTAGGGTGAGGTTTAGGGATATGGTTAGGGTGAGGTTTAGGGTGAGGGTGAGGGTTAGAGTGAGTGTTAGTGTTAGGTGAGGGTTAACGTTAGGATTAGGTTTAGGGTGAGGGCTCTGGTGAGGGTGAGGGATAGGCTTAGGGTTAGGTTTAGATTTAGGGTTAAGGTGAGGGTTAGGGTTAGGTTTAGGGTGAGGTTTAGGGTTAGGGTTAGGGTTAGGGTGAGGGCTAGGTTGAGGGTGATGGTTAAGTTTAGGATTAGGGTGAGGGTTAGGATTAGTGTGAGGTTTAGGGTGAGGGTGAGTTTAAGGGTTAGGGTGAGGGTTAGGGTGAGGTTTAGTGTTAGGGTTAGGGTTAGGGCGAGCGTTAGGATGAGGGTTAGGTTGAGAGTTAGGGTTAGTGTCAGGGATAGGGATAGGGTGAGTGTTAGGGTGAGGTTTAGGGTTAGAGTGTGGGTGAGGGTTAGGGTGAAGTTTAGATTTAGGGTTCGAGTTAGGGTTATTTTGAGGGTGATTGTGAGGTTTAGGGTGAGGGTTAGGGTTAGGGTTAGGTTGAGGATGAGAGTTAGGGTTAGGGTTATGGTGAGGGTTATGGATAGGGTTATGGTTAGGGTGAGGGTTAGAGTTAAGCCGAGGGTGTGGTTTAGGGTTAGGATGAAGTTTATATTTAGGGTTAAGGTGAGGGTTAGGATAAGTGTGAAGGTTAGGGTGAGGGTGAGGTTATGCGTTAGGGTGAGGGTTAGGGTGAGGTTTAGTGTTAGGGTTAGGGTTAGGGTTAGGGTTAGCGTGAGGGGTAGGTTGAGGGTTAGGGTTGGTGTCAGGGATAGGGATAGGGTGAGGGTTAGGGTGAAGGTTAGAGTTAGGGTTAGGGTGAGGTTTAGTTTGAGGGTGAGGGTTAGGGTTGGGGTGAGGGTTAGGGTTAGTGTGAGGGTTAGGGTTAGGATTAGGGTTAGGGTGAGAGCTAGGGTGAGGATAAGGGTTAGGCTTAGGGTTAGAGTGAGGGTTAGGGTTAGGGTTAGTGTGAGGGTTAGGTTGAGGTTGAGGGTTAGGGTTAGAGTTAGGTTTACGGTGAGGGTAAGGGTTAGGGTGAGTTTTCCGGTGAGTGTGAGGATTAGGGCTAGAATTACGGTTAAGCTGAGGGTTAAGTTTAGGGTTAGGTTGAGGGTGAGGGTTAGGGTTAGGGTTAGGGTGAGTTTTAGGGTTAGGGTGAGGGCTAGGGATAGGTTTAGGGTGAGGCTGAGGGCGACGTTGAGGGTTATGGTGAGGGTAAGGGTGAGGGTGAGGTTTAGGATTAGGGTTAGTGTGAGGCTGAGGGTGAGGGTTCGGATTAGAGTTAGGTTTAGAGTTAGGATGAGGATGAGGGTTAAGGTGAGGGTTAGGGTTAGTGTAAGGGTTAGGTTGGGGCTGAGCTTAAGTTTTAGTGTGAGTGTTATGGTGAGGTTGAGGGGTAGGTTTAGGATTAGGGTGAGCGTGAAGTTTAGGGTGAGGGTTAGAGTTAGGCTTAGGGTTAGGTTTAGGGAGAGGGTTAGGGTGAGGTTTACGGTTAGATTGAGTGTGAGGTTTAGGGTGAGGGTTAGAGTTAGGGTTTGGGTTAGGGTTATTGTGAAGGTTATTGTGAGGGTGAGGGTTATGGTTTGGGTGAGGGTAAGGGTTAGGGTGAGGGTTAGGGTTAGGATTAGGGTTAACATGAGGGCTTGGTTGAGGTTGAGGGTTATGTTTAGGGTTAGGGTGAGGGTTAGGGTGAGGTTTAGTGTTAGGTTTAGCATTAGGGTGAGGATGAGGGTGATGATTAGGTTGAGTGTTAGGGCTTGTGTCAGGGATAGGGATAGGGTGAGGTTTAGGGTGAGGATTAGGTTGAGGTTTAGGGTTAGGGTGAGGGTTAGGGTTAGGATTAGTGTTAGGGTGAGGGTTAGGGTGAAGGTCTGGGTTAGGTTTTTGGTTACAGTGAGCATTAGGGTTAGGGTTAGGGTGAGGGTTAAGTTGAGGGATAGGGTTAGGTTTAATGTGAGGGTTAGGATTACTGTGAGGTTTACGGTTAGGGTTAGGGTTAGGGTTAGAGTGAGGGTAAGGGTTAGGGTGAGGGTGAGTGTTAGGGTGAGGATGAGGGTTAGGGTTAGTGTGAGTGTTAGGGTTAGGGATAGTGTTAGGGTTAGGGTGAGGGTAAGGGTTAGTGTTAGGGTGATGTTGAGGCTTAGGGTGAGGTAGAGTGTTAGGGATAGGTTTAGAGTTAGGGTGAGGCTAAGGGTTAGGGTTAGGGTGAGGGTTAGGATTAAGGTGAGGGTTAAGGTGAGTGTAGGTTTATGGTTTGGGTGAGGGCTAGTTTTAGTGTGAGCTTTAGATTTAGAGTTAGGTCTAAGGATAGGATTAGGTTTAGGGTTATGGTAAGTGTTAGGGTGAAGAAGAGGATTAGGGTGAGGGTGAGGGTTAGGGTTAGTGTGAGGATTAGTGTTAGGGAAAGTGTTAGGGTTAGTGGGAGGGTAAGGATTAGGGTTAGGGTGAGGGTGAGGGTTAGGGTTAGTGTGAGCGTTAGGGTTAGGGACAGGTTTATGGTTAGGGTGCGGGTAAGATTTAGGGTGAGGGTGAGGGTGAGGTTTAGGTTGAGGTTGAGGGTTAGTGATAGGATTAGGGTTAGGTTGAGAGATAGGTTGAGGGTTATGGTTAGGTTTAGGGTGAGGGTTAGGGTGAGGGTTAGTGTTAGGTTTAGGGTGACCGATAGGGTTAGGGTGAGGGTTAGGGTTGGGGTTAGGTTTACGGTGAGGGTAAGGGTTAAGGTGAGGTTTAGGGTGAGTGTGAAGTTTAGGGTTAGTTTTACAGTTACGGTGAGGGTTAGGGTGAGGGTTAGGTTTAGGGTTACCTTTAGGGTGAGGGTGAGGTTTAGGGTTAGGGTTAGGGTTAGGGTTAGGGAGAGGGTGAGGGCGAGGCTGAGGGTTAGGTTGAGGGTGAGGGTGAGGGTGAGGGTTCAGATTAGCTTAGGGTTAGAGTTAGGCTGAGGGTGGGGGTGAGGTTGAGGGTGACGATTATGTTTAGGTTTAAGGAGAGGGTTAGGGTGAGGCTGAGGTTAAGGGTTAGGGTTAGGGTGAGGGTTGTGTTTAGGATTAGGGTTAGGCGGAGTTTTAGCGTTTGGCTTAGGGTTAGGTTTACGGTGAGAGTTAGGGTGAGGGTTAGGGTTATGGTGAGGGTGAGTGTTAGGGTGAGGATTAGAGTTAGGGTTAGGGTTAGTGTTAGGGTGAGCGTTATTCTGATGGTTAGGTTTATGTTTAGGGTGAGGGATAGGGTGAGGGTGAGGGTTAGGGTTAGGATTAGGGTTATGGTGAGGGCTAGGTTGAGGGTGAGAGTTAGGTTTAGGGTTATGGTGAGGGTTAGGGTTTCGGTTAGGATGAGGGTAATGGTGAAGGGTAGGGTTAGGTTTAGATTGAGGGTTAGGTTTAGTATGACGGTTAGGGTGAGAATGAGTTTTAGGTTTACCGTAAGTTTTAGGTTGAGGGTTAGGGTATGGGTTAGGGTTAGGTTTAGGGTAAGGGTGAGGGTTAGGGTTAGGGTTAGTGTGAGGATTAGGGTTAGGGATAGGGTGAGGGTTAGAGTTATGCTGAGGGTGAGGGTTAGGGTGAGGGTGACATTTAGGGTTAGGGTTAGTGTGAGGGTTAGGTTTAGTGTGAGGGTTAGGGTGAGGGTGAGGTTAAGGGTTAGGGTTAGGATCAGTGTTAGTGCTAGACTGAGTGTGAAGGTGAGGGTGAGTGTGAGGGTTAGTTTGAGGGTTAGGTTGACATCTAGGTTAATGTGGAGGGTTAGGGTGAGTGTGAGGGTGAGGTTGAGGGTTTCGGTTAGGTAAAGGTTAAGGATAGGGTGAGGATTAGGATGATCTTGAGGTTTAGGGTTAGGGTTAGTGTTAGGGTGAGGGATAGGGTTAGGTTTAGGGTGATTGTTAGGGTGAGAGTGCGGGTTAGGTTTAGGGTTAGGGTGAGGGCTAGGGTAAGGGTGAGGGTTAGGGTGAAGGTGAGGGTGAGGTTGTGGGTTTTAGTTAGGTAAGAGTTAAGGTTAGGTTTAGGGTTATTGTGAGGGTTCGGGTTTGGGTGAGGGTGAGGTTTAGGGTTAGGATTAGGGTGAGGCTTAGGATGAATTTTAGGGTAAGGATGAGGGTTAAGTTGAGGGGTAGGGGTAAGGTTATGGTGAGGGTTAGGGTTAGTGTGAGGGTTAGTGTTAGGGTTAGGTTTAGGTTAGCGTGAGGGTAAGGATTAAGGTGAGGGTGAGGGTTAGGGTAAGGGTGAGGGTTAGGGATAGGGTTAGGGTTAGGGTGAGGGATAGGTTGAGGTTTAGGGTTAGGGTTAGCATTAAGGTGAGGGTTAGGTTGAGGGTTAGGGTTAGGGTTATGGTTAGGGGTACGGTTACTTTTAGGGTGAGGGTGAGGGTTAGGATTAGGTTAACGGTGAGGTTAAGTGTTAGGGTGAGTTTTAGGGTGAGTGTGAGGGTTAGGGTTAGCATTAGGGTGGGGGTGAGGTTTAGGGTGAGGGTTAGGGTTAGGGTTAGTGTGAGGGTCAGGGTTAGGGTCAGGGTTAGGATTAACATTAGGTTTAGGTTTAGGCTGAGTGTGAAGCTGAGGGTGAGGGTGATGGTAATGCTTAAGGTTAGGGTGAGGGTTAGGGTTAGAGTGAGGCTTAGTTTAAGGGTTAGGGTGATGCTGAGGGTTTGGTTTAAGATTAGGGTTAGGGTGAGGGTTAGGGTGAGGGTTAGGCTTAGGCTTAAAATTATGGTTAGGGTGAGGTTTAGGGTGAGGGTAAGGGTGATGGTGAGGTTTAGGGTTGGGGTGAGGATTAGAGTTAGGGTTAGGGTTAGGGTTAGGGTGAGGGTTATTTTGAGGTTGAGGGTAACGTTTAGGGTTAAGGTAGATTAATGATTATTGGTAGGGTGAGGGCTAGGTTGAGGATGAGAGTTATTTTTAGTGTTTTGGTGAGGGTTAAGGTTAGGGTTAGGATGAGGTTTAGGTTTAGTGAGAGGGTTAGTGTTAGGGTGAGGGTTGGTGTGAGAATGAGCGTTAGGGTTACCATGAGTATTAGGGTGAGGGTGAGGGTGAGGGTTAGGGTTAGTGTGAGGGTTAGGTTTAGGGTTAGGGTGAGGGTTAGAGTTAGGCTGAGGGTGAGGGTTAGGGTGATGGTGACATTTAGGGTTAGGGTTAGGATGAGGGTGAGGTTAAGTGTTAAAGTGAGGTTGAGGGTTAGTGTTAGATTGAGGGTTAAGGTTAGTGTCAGGTTTAGGTATAGGGTTAGTTTTAGGGTAAGGGTAAGGGTTAGGGTTAGGGTGAAGGATAGGGTTAGGGTTAGGGTGAGGGTTAAGGTGAGGGTAGGGTTATAGTTCGGGTGAGGGCAAGGTTTAGTGTGAGGTTTAGGGCTAGGGATAGGTTTAGGGATAGGATTAGGGTTAGGGAGAGGGTAAGGGTTAGGGTGAGGGTGAGGTTTAGGGTGAGGGTGAGGGTTAGGGATAGGGTTAGGGTTAGGTTGAGGGTTACCATTAGGGTTAGGGTGAGGGTTAGCGTTAGGGTTAGGCTGCTGGATAGGGTGAGTGTGAGGGTTAGGGTTGGGGTTAGGTTTATGGTTAGCTTTAGGGTGAGGGAGAGGGTTAGGGTTAGATTTAGGGTTAGGGATAGGGTGAGGGTTAGAGTTAGGCTGAGGGTGAGGGTTAGGGTGAGGGTGACGTTTAGGGTTAGGGTTAGGGTGAGGGTTAGGTTTAGTGTGAGGGTTAGGGTGAGGGTTAGGTTGAGGGTTAGGGTTACGGATAGTGTTTGGGTGAGGGTTAGGGTGAGGGTTAGGGTTATGGTTAGGGTAAGGTTTAGGGTGAGGGTGAGGGTGAGGATTAGGGTGAGTTTTAATGTTAAGGTGAGGGTTCAAGTTAGGATTAGGGTTAGGGTGAGGGCTCTGGTGAGGGTGAGGGTTAGCCCTAGGATTAGGTTTAGATTTAGGGTGAAGGTGAGGGGTAGGGTTAGGGTTAGGGTGAGGGCTAGGTTTAGTGTGAGGGTTAGGGTTAGGTTTAGGGTGAGGGTTAGGGTTAGGGTTACTGTTAAGGTTAGGGTTAGGTTTAGAGTTAGGGATAGGGTTAGGGATAGGGTTATTGTTAGAGTTAGGGTGAGGGTGAGGGTGAGGGTGACGTTGAGGGTGAGGGAGAGGGTGAGGGCTAGGATTAGGGTTAGGGTTAGAGTTAGGCTGAGGATGAGGTTGAGGGTGAGTTTGATGTTTAAGGTTAGGGTGAGGGCCAGGATTAGGGTTAGGTTTAGATTTAGGCTGTGGGTGACGGTGAGGCTGACAGTGAGGTTTAGGTTTAGAATGAGGGTGAGGGTTAGGGTAAGTGTGAGGTTTAGGGTGAGGGTGAGGTTAAGAGTTAGGGTGAGGGTAAGGGTGAGGGTGAGGGTTAGGTGTAGGGTTAGAGTGAGGGTAAGGGTTAGGGTTAGTGTTAGGTTGAGGTTTAGGTTGAGGGTTAGGCTTAGGGTTAGGTATACGATTAGTGTGAGGGTTAGGGTGAGGGTTAGTGTTTGGGTGAGGTTTAGGGTGAGGGTGAGGGTTAGGGTTATTGTGAGGGTTAGGTTTATGTGATGGTTATGGTTAGGATTAGGGTTAAGGTGAGGGCTATGGTGTGGTTGATGGTTAAGGGTAGGGTTAGGGTTAGGGTGAGGTTTAGGTTTAGGGTTAGGGTGAAGGTTAGGGATAGGGTTAGGGTTAAGGTGAGGGTGAGAGTTAGGATGAGGGTGTGGGTTAGTGTGAGGGTGACGTTTAGGTTTAGGGTTAGGGTGAGGGTTAGGGTTAGTGTGAGGGTTAAGGTGAGGCTGAGGTTAAGGGTTAGGTTGAGGGTTAGGGTGAGGGTGAGGGTTTTGTTTAGGATTAGGGTTACGGCGAGGGTTAGGGTTAGGCTTAGAGTTAGGTTTAGGGTGAGGGTTAAGGTGAAGGTTAGGGTTATGGTGAGGGTGAGTGTTAGGGTGAGGATTAGGTTTAGGTTTAGGGTTAGGGTTAGGGTGAGTGTTATTGTGACGGTGAGGGTTACGGTTAGGGTGAGGGTTAGGGTGAGGCTGAGGGTTAGGATTAGGGTTAGGGTGAGGGCTAGGTTGAGGGTGAGAGTTAGGTTTAGGGTCATGGTGAGGGTTAGAGTGAGGGTGAGGGTTAGGGTTAGTGTGAGGGTCAGGGTTAAGGATAGGATTAGGGTTAGGGTAAGGGTAAGGATTACGGTTAGGGTTAAGGTGAGGGTTATGGTGAGGATTAGCCTTAAGCTTAGGGTGACGGATAGGGTGAGGGTGAGGGTTAGGGTTGGGGTTAGGTTACGGTGAGGGTAAGGGTTAGGGTGAGGTTTAGGCTGAGTGTGAGGGTTAGGGTTAGCATTACAGTTAGAGTGAGGGTTAGGGTGAGGGTTAGGTTTAGGGTTTAGCTTTAGGGTGAGGGTGAGGGTGAAGGTTAGGGTCAAGATGAGGGCGAGGGTGAGGGTTAGGGTGAGGGTGAGGGTGAGGTTGAGGGTTCAGATTAGCGTTAGGGTTTGAGTTAGGCTGAGGGTGAGGGTGAGGATGAGGGTGATGTTTAGGTTTAGGTTTAGGGTGAGGTTTAGGGGTAGAGTGAGGGTGAGGGTGAAGTTGATGGTGACCTTTATGTTTAGGTTTAGGGTGAGGGTTAGGAGTAGTGTGAGGGTTAGTATGAGGCTGAGGTTAAGGGTAAGGGTGAGAGTTCGGGTTAGGGTTTTATTTAGGGTGAGGATGAGGGTTAGGGTGAGGTTGGGGTTTCATTTGAGGGTGAGGGTTAGGGTGGGGTGAGGTTTAGTGTTAGGGTGAGGGTAATGGTGAGGATGAGAGTTAGGGTTAGTGTTCAGGTGAAGGTTAGGTTTAGGGTTACGTCTAGAATGAAGGTTAGGGTTAGGCTTAGGGTAGGATGAGGGTTAGGGTGAGGGGTCGGGTTAGGGTGAGAGTGAGGTTTAATGTCAGTGTGAGGGTTAGGTTTAGGGATACGGTTAGGGTTAGGGTGAGGGTACTGGTTCGGCTTCGGGTGAGGATTAGGGTGAGGATGACTGTTAGCATTAGTGTGAGTGTTAGGGTTTGGGATAGGGTTAGGGTTATGGAGAGGGTAAGGTTTACGTTTAGGGTGAGGTTGAGGTTTAGGATGAGGGTGATTGTTAGGCATAGGGTTAGGGTTAGGTTGAGGGTGAGGGTTAGGGTTAGGTTAGGTTTATGGTGAGGGTAAGGGTTAGGGTGAGGTTAAGGGTGAGTGTGAGGATTAGGGCTAGCATTAGGGTGAATGTGAGGGTTAGGTTTAGGGTTAGGGTTAGGGTGAGGGTGAGGGTTAGGGTTAGGGTTAGGGTGAGGGTTTGGGTGAGTGTTAGGATTGGGTTTAGGATTAGGTTTAGGGTTAGGATGAGGGTTAGGATGAGGGTGAGGCTGAGGGAGAGGGTTAGGGTTAGGGTGAGGGATAGGGTTAGGGTTAGGGTGAGGTTGAGGGCGAGGGTGAGGGTTAGCGTGAGGGTCAGGGTGAGGGTGAGTTTTAGGGTTAGGGTTAGGGTCATGGTTAACGTTAGAGTTAGGGTGAGGGTTAGGGTTAGGGTTAGGATGAGAGTTAGAGTGAGGGTTAGGGTGAGGGTTAGGGTGAGGGTTAGGTTTAGGGTGAGGTTTAGGGTTAGGGTTAGGGTTAGGGTGAGGGTTAGAGTAAGGTTGAGGTTTAGGGTTAGGGTTAGTGTGAGGGCTAAGTTTTGGGTTAGAGTTATGGTCAGGGTGAGGGTGAGGTTTTGGATAAGGATTAGGGTTAGTGTGAGGGCTAGGGTGAGGGTTAGGGTGAGGGTGAGGGTGAGGGTTAGGCTTAGGGTGAGGGTTAGAGTGAGAGCTAGGGTGAGGGTGAGGGTTAGGTTTAGGTTTAGGCTGAGGTTTAGGGTTAAGGTGATGTTTACGGTGAGGGTGAGTTTTAGGTGGAGGGTGAGGATGAGTGTTTGGTTAAGGGTTTGAGTTAGGTTTAGGGTGAGGGTGAGGGTGATGGTGAGCAATAGGGTTAGGGTTAGGGTTAGGCTTAGGGTTAGGGTGAGGGTGAGGGAGAGGCTTAGGTTTAGGATTAGGCATATGGTTAGGGTTAAGCTTAGGTTGAGGTTGAGAGTAAGGGTTAAGGTGAGGGTTAGATTTAGGGTGATGGTTAGGGTTAGGGTTAGGGTTACGGTTAGGGTTATTGTTAGGGTTAGGGTTAGGGTGAGGTTGAGGATGAGGGTGAGGATGAGGGTTAAGATTATGGTTAGCTTTAGCGGGAGGGTGAGGGTGAGGGTTAGGGTTAGGATTAGGGTTAGGTTTAGGCTGAGGGTGAGGATGAGGGTGAGTATGAGGGGTAAGGTTAGGTTTAGAGTTAGGGTTAAGGTGAGGGTTAGCATTAGGTGAGGGTTAGGGTGAGCATGAGGGTGACGGTGAGGCTTAGGGTGAGGGTGAAGGTGAGTGTGAAAGTTAGGCTTAGGGTTCGGTTTAGGGTTAGGTTTAGTGTGAGGATGAGGGTTAGGCTTAGGATTAGGGTTAGGTTTAGAGTTATGCTGAGGGTGAAGTTGAGGACGACGGTGAAGATTAGGGTTAGGGTTAGGGTAAGCGTTAGGGTTAGTGTGAGGGTCTGGGTGAGGTTGAGGTTAAGGTTTAGGGTGAGGGTAAGGGTGAGGGTGAGGGTTTGGGTTAGGGTTAGGGTGAGGGTTTGGGTGAGTGTTAGGATTAGGTTTAGGATTAGGTTTAGGGTTAGGATGAGGGTGAGGCTGAGGGTGAGGGTTAGGGTTAGGGTGAGGGTTAGGGTTAGGATTAGGGTTAGGATGAATGCTAGGGTGTCGGTGAGGGTTAGGGTTAGGGTGACGGTGAGGGTTAAAGTTAGGGTTAAGGTGAGGGTTCGGAGACTTAAAGAGAAGCTTCTCTGAAGAAGAAAGAAGGATGGCCAATAGACACATGAAGAAATGTTCAACATCCCTAGCCATAAAAGAAATGCAAATCAAAACAACATTGAGATATCACCTCACTCCAGTTAGAACAGCAAAAAATCAAGAACTCTAATAACAACAGATGCTGGAGGGGATGTGGACAGAAAGGAACATTACTTCATTGTTGGTGGGAATGTAAACTTGTTCAACCACTTTGGAAAGCAGTATGGAGGTTCCTCAAAAGACTTCACATAGATCTCCCCTATGATCCAGCAATCCCAGTTTTGGGCATTTACCCAAATGTTTACAAACAAGACCACACTAAAGCTACCAGCACAACTATGTTTATTGCAGCATTATTTACCATAGCTAAGATATGGAACCAACCCAGTGCCCCTCAGTAGATGAATGGATCAAGAAAATGTGGTATATATACACAATGGAATTCTATGCCTCCATCAGAAAGAATGACATTTCCCCATTTGTTAGGAAATGGAAAGGTTTGGAAAAAATTATATTAAGTGAAGTAAGCCAGGCCCAAAGAAGCATAGGTCCCATGGTTTCCCTTATTTGCAATATCTAGTATAGGTATGAGTCAAGCGGAAAAGGTCAGATAATGTGATGTTAGGAAAATGAACCCTTAAATATGTATTTTAATGTTTTCGTTTCTTTCATGCATGTGTTTCTAACGCATTTATAAGATTATTTCTTTGTTGCTTTGTATGTCCCTCCCCCACAGTGTAACCCCCGCTTTCACTATATTTGATGTCAGTATAACATGTGGAGGAGATGGGGACAAACAAGTCGTTTAAGGATTCAGGTGGACCTGTTGCAACAATGAGAAGTACAAAATGTCATGTCAAAACCAGCTTTACAATGTCGGTGTGTGGGGGGGAGGGGGGGAGAATTGGGTGGGGGAGGGGGGTAAAATTGGGTGGGGGGAGGGGGGAGGCGGGGAAGGGAAGTGACGGGTAAACAAAGGAGGAGGCTGCAATGCTTGGTAAGAAATGTATGCATTATCCTGCCCATGTAATTGTAGCCCCTCTGTACAGTATGTTCTCAAATAAAATAAAATACAATTAAAAAAAAAAAGGTGAGGGTTCGGTTGAGGGTTGGAGTTTGGGTTAGGTTTAGTGTGAGGTTAGGGTTAGGGTTAGTGTGAGGGTAAGGGTTAGGGTGAGTGTTAGGGTGAGAGTGAGGGTTAGGCTTACCGTGAGTGTTAGGGTGAGGATAAGTGTGAGGGTTAGTGTTAGGGTTAGGGTTAGGATTAGGGTTAGGGTGGGGGTAAGGGTTAGGGTTAGGGTTAAGTTTACTGTTAGTGTGAGGGTTAGAGTTAGGGTTAGGGTGAGGGTTAGGGTTAGGCTTTTTGTTAGGGCTAGGGTTAGGGTGAGGGTGATGGTGAGGGTAAGGGTTGGGGTTAGGATTACGTTTAGGGTGACGGTGAGGGTGAGGTTTAGGGTTAGGGTTAGGCTGAGGGTGAGGGTGAGGGTTAGGGTTAGGATTAGGGTTAGGTTGAGGGTTAGGGTTAGTGTGAGGGTTAGGCTTAGGGTTAGGATGAGGTAAATGTTAAGTTGAGGGTTAGGGTGAGGGTGAGATCTAGGGTTAGGTCTAGGGTTAGGATTAGGGTGAGGGTGAGCGTGACGGTTAGGGTGAGGGTTAGGGTTAGGCTGATGTTTTGGTTTAGTGTTACAGTGAGGGTGAGGGTGAGTGTGAGGTTTAGGGTTAAGGTTAGAGTTAGGGTGAGGCCTTGGGTGGGGGTGAGGGTTCGGGATAAGGTTAGGGAGAGGATTAGGTTTAGGTTTAGGGTGAGGGTTAGGGTGAGGGATAGGGTTAGGTTTAGGGTGAGTATTAGGTTTATTGTGCGTATTATGGTTAGGTTTAGAGTTAGGGTTGGGGTGAGGGTAAGGGTTAGGTTGAGGGTTAGGGTGAGGGTGATGGTAATTGTTAGTATTAGGGTTAGGGTTAGGGTTATGGTGAGGATTAGGTTGATGTTTATTGTTGGGGTTAGAGTTAGGGTAAGTGTAAGGGTTAGGGTGAGGTTTAGGGTTAGGATTAGGGTTAGGGTGAGGGTTAGAGTGAGGGTTAGGGTTACGGTGATTGTTAGGGTAACGGTCATGGTGAGGGTGAGAGTTAGGGTTAGGGTTAGTGTGAGGGCTAAATTTTGGGTTAGGTTTATGGTCAGGGTGAGGGAGAAGGTTAGGATTAGGGTTAGGGTTAGGGTGAGGGCTAGGGTGCTGGTGAGGGTGAGGGGGAGTGTTAGGCTTAGGGTTAGGGTTAAGGTGAGAGCTAGGGTGAGGGTGAGGGCGAGGGTGAGGGTGAGGGTTTTGGTTAGGTAAGGGTTATGTTTCAGGTGAGGATTAGTTGAGGGTTATGGTTTGGGTGAGGGTTAGGGTTAGGTTGAAGTATAGGGATAGGGGTAGTGTGAGGGTTAGGGTTAGGGTGATGTGTTGGATGAGGGTGAGGGTTAGGGTGATGGTGAGGGTGAGGGTTAGGGTATGGGTGAGTGTTAGGGTTAGGGTGAGGGTTATGGTACCGGTGAGGGTTAGGGTTAGGGTGAGGTTAAGGGTTAGGATTAGGGTGAGGGTAAGAGTTAGGGTTAGGGTTAGAGTTAGGGTGAGGTTTAGGGTGAGGGTTAGGGTTAGGGTTAGGTTTAGGGTTAGTGTGAGGGTTAGGGTTAGGGGGAGGATAAGGTAAGAACAAGAACCCTAAACCTAAACCTTACCCTAAATTTAACCATCCCACTAACCCTAACCCTCACCCTAACTCTCAACCTCACCCTCACCCTAAGCCAAAGCCTAAGCCTAACCCTTATCCTAAACCTAACACTCTCACTCACACTCAGCCTAATCCTAAGCCTAACCCTAACCCTCACACTCACCCTAACACTTACCGTACCTCTAACCCTAACCCTCAACCTAACCCTCACCCAAATGCTAAACCTAACCCTAGCCCTCAATCTAACCCTAACCCTAAACCCTAACACTATCCCTAACCCTCACCCTCACCCTAACCCTCACCCTCACCGAAACCTAAACCTATCCCTAACACTAACCCTCACACTAAACCTAACTCTCACCCTCACCCTAACCCTCACCCTCACCCTAACCCTCACCCTAGCCCTTATACCACCCTAACACAATCCTAACCCTCACATTAAACATAGCCCTCCCCCTAACCCTAACCCTAACCATCACCTGAACCGTAACCCTCACCATAAACCTCACCCTCACCCTCACCCTAATCCTCACTCTAACACTAACCCTAACCCTCACTTTAACCATTTCCCTCCCCCTAATCTCCACATTAACCCTAATCCTTACCTAAGCAACACCCTCACCCTCAATCTCATCCTCACCCTAACCTTCACTATAACTCTAGCCCTCACTGTAACCCTAAACCTAAACTTAACCCTCACCCTCACCCTCACCCTCATTCTCAGCCTAACCCTAACCCTAATTCTAATCCTAACCCTAACACTACCCCTCACCCTTACCCTCAACTTAAACCTAAACCTAACCCTCACCCTCACCCTAACCCTAACCCTCACCCTCAACCTGGCCATCAACCAAACCCTAAACCTAAACCTAAACCTCACCCTAACCTTCACCCTAACCCTAACCCTAACCCTATCCCTCACCTAACCGTAAAGCTCACCCTAACCCTAACCCTCAACCGAGCTCTCACCCTAACCCTAAGACTAACCCTAAAACACAAATTCACCCTCACCCAAATCCTCAGCCTAAAACTAAGCCTAACAGTAATCCTAACCCTAAACCTCATCCTCAACATAAACCTCAACCTAACCCTTACCCGCACCCTAACCCTATCCTTCACAATAAACCTAACACTCACCCTAACCCTAAACCTACACCTCACGCTAACCCTCACACTAAACCTAACGCCAACCATCACCGTAACCCTAACCCTAATCCTAACCCTCACACTAACCCTCACACTAACCCTAAAACTCACCCTAACCCTAACCCTAACCTTAATACCCACCCTCCCTCAACATCACCCTCAGGCTAACCCTAACCCTAATCCTAACCCTAACACTCACCATAACTCTCACACTAAAACTAACCCTAACCCTCACCCTCACCCTCACCCTCAGCCTAACTCTAACGCTAACTCTAATCTTAACCCAAACCCTAACCATCAAACTAAACCTAACAAAGAACCTAACCCTAACCCTAACCCTAACCCTCATCTTCACCCTCACCCTAACCTAACCCTAACCCTCACCTTAACCCTCAATCTAACTCTTAACCTCATACTCACCCTAAAACTCACACTAACCCTAACCCTCACCCGAACCCTAACCCTAAAACTCAACATCACCATCACCCTCAACCTCAGCCTAACTCTAACCCTAACCCTAATCCTAGCCCTCACCCTCAACCTCACACTCAACCTCACCCTCACACTCACCCTCACCCTAACTCTAACAATAAACCTAACCCTAACCCTAACCCTAACCCTAACTCTAACCCTAACCCTAACCCGAAGCATAACCCTAACTGTAACCCTCACCCTAACCCTCACACTAAACCTATCCCTCAACCTAACCCTAACCCTACCCCTCACCTTAACCCTAAGTGTAAACCTAACCCTAAGCCTAAACCTCACCCTTACCAGAGCCCTAACCCTAACCCTAATCCTAACTTTAACCCTCACCCTAATACTAACACTCACCCTAACCCTCACCCTCACCCTCACCATAAAATTCACCCTAACCATAACCCTAACCCTCACCATAACCCTCACCCAAACCCTGTCCCTAACCCTAACCCTCAACCTAACCCTCACCCTAACCCTTACCCTAAGCCTAACCCTAACACTAACACTCAAACTAACCCTTACCCAAACCCTTAAACTCACCTTCACCCTAACCCTCACACTAAACCTAACCCTCACCCTAACCCTATCCCTAAATGTCACCCTCACCCTAACCCCAACCCTCAGCCTAACTCTAACACTCACCCTATCCCTAACCCTAATATTCACACTAACCATAACCCTCACACTTACCCTATCACTAACCCTAACCCTCCCCCTCACACTCACCCTAAAGCTAACCCTAAACCTAAACCTCACCCTAACCTTCACCCTTACTGTAATGCTAACCCTAACCGTCACACTCACCCTAAACCTCACACTAACCCTTAACCTCAACGAAAACCTAACCCCAACCCTAACCCTCACACTCAGCCTATCCGTCACCCTAACCCTAACGATAACCCTCACCCTAACCCTAACCCTAACCCTCAAACTAACCTTCAACCTAACCCTAAACCTAACCCTCACCCTCACCCAAAACCTCACCCTCACCCTAACCCCAATCCTTACCCTCACCCTAACCCTAACCCTATCCTTAAACCTAAACCTCACACTAACCCTAACGCTCACCCTCACCCTAACCCTCACCCTCTCCCTAACCCTAATCCTATCCCTAAAGCTAACCCTAGCTCTGAACCTCACACTAAACTTAGCCCTCACCCTCACCATAACCCTACACTCACCTTAACCCTCACCCTAACCCTAACCCTAACCCTCACCCTAACCCTAACCCTTACACTCACCCTAAGCCTAACCCTATCCCTAACCCTCACCCTCACCCTAAACCTCACCCTCAACCTAAACCTAACCCTTACCCTCACCCTAACCCTAACACTGTACCTAAACCTAATCCTCACACTAACCCTCACCCTCACCCTCACCATAAACCTCACCCTAACCCTCACCCTAACCCTCACTCTAACCCTAATGCTCACCCTCACCCTAACCCTCACCTTCTCCCTAACCCTAATCCTATCCCTAAAGCTAACCCTAGCTCTGAACCTCACACTAAACTTAGCCCTCACCCTCACCATAACCCTACACTCACCTTAACCCTCACCCTAATCCTAACCCTAACCCTCACCCTAACCCTAACCCTTACACTCACCCTAAGCCTAACCCTATCCCTAACCCTCACCCTTACCATAACCCTCACCCTCAACCTAACACTCCCCTTTACCCTTACTGTCACCCTCACCCTAACCCTCACCCTAACCCTAATACTCAACCCTCACCCTAAACGTAACCCAAACCATCACCCTAGCCCTAACCCTCACCCTCACTCTCAGCCTCAGCGTAAACCTAAGCCTAAGCCTACCCCTAACCCTAGCCCTCACCCTCACCCTAGCCCATACCCTACCCCTAACCCTAATCTTAACCCTCACCCTAACCCTCACTCTAACCCTAACCCCAACCGTCACCCTAAACCCAACCCTCACCCTCACCCTAACTCTAATCCTAACCCTAAGCCTAACCCGAACTCTCACACTCACCCTCATCTTAACCCTAATCCTAATCCTAACCCTAACCCTAATCCTCACCCCCACCTTAAACCTCACCCTAACCCCAACCCTAACACTAACCCTATCCCTAAACCTCACCCTAAACCTAACTCTAACCCTAAATCTCACACTCACACTAACCTTAACCCCAACTCTAAACTTCAACCTAACCCTAAACCTCACCCTAACACTTACCTGAAACCTAACCCTAATCCTCAGCCTATCCCTAACCCTAACCCTCACCCTCACCCTAGCCCTCACACTAAGCCTAACGCTAAACCTACCTCTCACCCGAACCCTAACCCTAAACCTAACCCTAACCTGCACCCTAAGCCTAACCCTAACCCTCACCTAACACTAACCCTCACCCTAACCCTCATCCTAAACCTAACCCTAACCTTCACCCTAACCCTAACCCTAACTCTAACCCTCAAACTCACCCTAGCCCTCACACTAACCCAACCCTAACGCTACCCCTGACCCTAACTCTCAACCTAAACCTAATCCTAAACCTCACCCTGAGCCTAAGCCTCACCATCACCCTCACTCTCACCTAACCCTCACCCTAACCCTACCCCTCACCCTAACCCTCAACCTAAACCTAACCCTAAAAATCACCCTAAGCCTAACCCTCACCATCACCCTCACCCTCACCATAACCCTAACCCTAACACTAAATCTCACCCTAAACTTAACCCTCACCCTAACCCTAACCCTCACCCTCACCCTAACCATAACACTCAACCTAACCCTCACCCTAACCCTAATGCTAATTCTAACCCTTACACTCATCCTAACCCTCACCCTAACCCTTACCCTCACCCTAACTCTCACCCTCACCCTAACCGTAACCATAAACCTCACTCTAACCCTAACCCACATCCTCAATCTAACCCTTAGCCTCACCCTAATCCACACCCTATCCCTAACCCTAACGCTCCCCCTAACCCTCACCCTAAGCCTAAAACTATCCCTAAACCTAACCCTCATCCTAACCCTCACTCTAACCCTTACTCTCACCCTAAACCTAACCCTCACCCTAATCCTAACCGAACCCCTCACCCAAACCATCATCCTAACCCTAACACTAACCCAAACCCTCACCCTCATCCTAACCCTAACCCTAAAGCTCACCCTAAACCTAACCCTCACCAGCATCCTGACGCTCAACCTCAGTCTATCCCTAACCCTAACCCTTACCCTAACTGTAAACCTCACCATAACACTCACCCTAATCCTTACTCAACACTAACCCTCACATTAGCCCTAACCCTCACCCTAACCCTAACAATACCTCTCAAGCTAACCCTCACCCTAACCCTAACCCTCACCCTAACATTATTCCTTACCTAACACAAACTCTCACCCTCACAGTAACCCTCACCCTAACACTCACCCTCAACATAGCTTTCATCCTAACCATAACCCTAATCTTCACCCTAACCCTAAACCTCACCCGAAACCTTACCCTCACTCTAACCCTCACCCTAACCCTAACCCTCACCGTAAATGTAACCCTCACCCTAACCCGCACCCTCACCTAATCCTCACCCTAACCATAACCCTTACCTAACCGTAAACCTCATCCTCACCCTCACCCTCACCTTAAACCTCACCCTCACCCTAGCCCTCACAATATCCCTAACTCTAACCCTAAACCTCACCTTCAACTTCACCCTCACCAATACTCTAAAACAAACCCTAGACCACACTGTAACCCTAACCTCCAACCTAATCCTAACCCTCAACCTCACCCTCACCCTCAGGCTAACCGTAATTCTAATCCTAACCCTAAACCTCACCCTCACTCTAAACCTAACCCTACCACTAACCCTAACCCTCACCCTAACCCTAACCTCCACCGTAACACTAATCCTGACACTAACCGTAAACCTAACCCTAACCCTCACCATAACCCTAACCCACACCCTAACCCTTACCCTCACCCTAACACTAACCCTCACACTATACCTTACCCTCACCCTAATCCTAACCCTCACCCTAACCCTAACCCTAACCCTAACTCTCACTCTCACCCTAGCCCTCACCATAACCCTAACCCTAACCCTAACTATCACCTAAACCTAACCCACACTCTAACTCTGTCCCTACCCCTCACTCTAGACCTCACCCTAACCCTAAACCTCACCCTCAGCCTAATCCTAACCCTAACCCTCACCCAATACTCACCCTTACAGTAACCCTCACCCTCACTCTAATCCTCACCGTCAACCTTACCCTTACCCTTACCCTAACCCTCACCCTAACCCTAACCCTCAAACTCACCCTAAAACTCACCCTAACCCTAAAGCTCACCCTAAAACTTATTGTCACCCTAACCGCCACCCTCACCCTAACCCTAACCCAAACCCTAACCCACAACCTAACCCTCACCGTAACGCTAACACTAAACCTAAACTTCACCCTCACCATAACCCTAACCCTAACCCTAACCCTAACCCTCACCCTAACCCTCAGCCTAACTCTTACCCTCACCGTAACCCTAAACCTAGCCCTCAAACTAACTCTAACACACATCCTAAGCCTAAACCTAAACCTAACCGTACCCCTCATCCTCACCTTCACCCTGACCCTCACCCTCAGCCTAACACAAACCCTAATCGTAACCCTAACCCTCCCCCTCCCCCTTCCCCTAAACCTAACCCTAAACTTAAACCTCACCCTCACCCTCATCCTCAATCTCACCCTAACCCTAAACCTAACAATAACCGTAACCCTAACACTAACCCTAACCTCACCCTAACACTCACCCTCACTTAACCCTAAGCTTAAACCTAACCCTATCCCTAATCCTTTATCTAACCCTCTCCCTCAACCTCACCCTAACCTTAACCCTAAACTTAATCCTAACCCTCACCATAACCCTCACCCTTACCCTAAACCTAACACAAACACTCAACCGAACCATCATCCTCACCCTCCACCTAACCCTCACCCTCACCCTAAACATCAACCTAACCCTAATCCACACCCTAGCCCTAAACCTAACCCTCACCCTTAAACTAACCCTCACCCTCACCCTCACCCTCAGCCTAACCCTAACTCTAATCCTAACCCTAAACCTCACCTGCACTCTAAACATAAACCTACACCTCACCCTAACCCTCACCCTAACCCTAACGTCCACCCTAACCCTAATCCTGACACTAAACCTAAACCTAAACCTCACCCTAACCCTCACAATAACGCTTACCCTCACCCAACCACTCACCCTAACCCTCACACTAAACCTAAACCTCACCCTAACCATAAACCTCATCCTATCCCTAACCCTAACCCTAACTCTCACTCGCAACCCAGCCCTCACCATAACCCTAACCCTAACCCTCAACCTCACCCTAAACCTCACCTTAACCCTAACCCTCACCCTAAACCTTACCGACACCCTAACCGTCACCCTAATCCTAACCGTAAACCTCACCCTAACCCTCACCCTCACCATCACATCCAGCCTAACCCTAACCCGAACACTAATCCTAACCCTAACCCCCACCCTTATTCTCAACCTAACCCTAACCCTAACCCTAACACTCCCCCTAACCCTAACCTCCACCCTAACCCTAATCCTGACTATAACCCTAACCCTAACCCTCTCCCTAACCCTAACCCTCACCCTAAACCTTACCCTCACCCTAACACTCATCCTAACCCTAACACTAAACCTAACCATACCCCTCATCCTCACCCTCACCCTCACCCTCAGTCTAACCCTAACCCTAACCTAATCCTAATCCTAACCCTCACCCTCACCCTCACACTAAACCTAACCCTAATCTTAACCCTCACCCTCACCCTCAACCTCATCCTCAACCTCACCCTAACCCTAACAATAAACCTAACCCTAAACCTAATGATCACCCTAAACCTAACCCTAATCCTAATCCTAACCCTCACCCTAATCCTAACCCTTAAACTCACCTTCACCCTAACCCTCACCGGTACCTTAATCCTCACCCTAAACCTAAACCTAACCCTCACCTATACCCTAACCCTCACCTGTGAAGGCTATGGTGAGGCTGAGTGTAAGGGTTTGGGTTAGGGAGAGGGTTAGGTTTAGTGTGAGGGTTAGGGTTATAGTTTGGGTTAGGGTGAGGGTGAGGGTAAGGGTTAGTGTGAGGGTTAGGGGGAGGGGGAGGATTAGGGTTAGGATTAGGGTTAAGGTTAGGGTTAGGGTGGGGGTGAAGGTGAGGGTGAAGGTGAGGGTTAGGTTGAGGGTTAGGTTGAGGGCTAAGTTAATGTGGAGGGTTAGGGTGAGTGTGAGGGTGAGGTTGTGGGTTTCGTTTAGATAAGTGTTAGGTATAGGGTGAGGATTAGGGTGAGATTGAGGGTTAGGGTGAGGGTTAGGGTTTGGGTGAGGGTTAGGGTTAGGGTTTTCTTTAGGGTGAGGTTGACGGTTAGGGTGAGGGTGAGTGTTAGGTGAGGGTGCAGGTTAGGTTTAGGGTTAGGGTGAGGGCTAGGGTAAGGTTGAGGATTAGGGTGAGGGTTAGGGTGAGGATGATTGTTAGGATTTGGTTTAGGGTTAGGGTTAGGGTTAGTGTGAGGGTGAGGGTGAGGGTGAGGTTTAGGGTTAGGGTGAGGGTTAGGTTTAGGTTTAGGTTTAGGCTGAGGCTTAGGATGAGTTTTAGGGTTAGGATGAGGGTTAGGGTGAGAGGTTAGGGTTAGGGTGAGGGTTAGGGTTAGTGTGAGTGTTAATGTTAGGGATATGTTTAGGATAGGGTGAGCGTAAGGATTAGGTTGAGGGTGAGGGTTAGGGTAAGGGTGAAGGTTAGGTATAGGGTTAGGGTTAGGGTGAGGGTTAGGTTGAAGTGTAGGGTTAGGGTTATGATTAGGGTGAGGGTTAGGTTGAGGGTTAGGGTTATGGTTAGGGGTACATTAAGGGTTAGGGTGAGGGTGAGGGTGAGAGTTAGGGTTAGGTTTACGGTCTGGGTAGGGGTTAAGGGTGAGTTTTAGGGTGAATGTGAGGGATAAGGTTAGCATTAGGGTGAGGGTGAGGGTTAGGGTGAGGCTTAGGGTTAGGGTTAGGGTGAGGGTTAGGGTAAGGATTAGGGTTAGGGTGGGGTGAGGTTTAGGGTTATGGTGAGGTTTAGGGTGAGGGATAGGGTGAGGGTGAGGGCGAGCGTTGGGGTTAGGGTGAGGGTAAAGGTGAGGGTTATGGTCAGGGTTAGGGTTAGGGTGATGGTTAGGGTGAGGGTTAGGATTAGCATTAGGGTTAGAGTTAGGCTGAGGGGGAGACAGGGTGAGGGTGATGTTTATGTTTAGGGTTAGGGTGAGGGTTTGGGTTAGTGTGAGGGTTAGGGTGAGGCTGAGGTTAATGGTTAGGGTGAGGGTGGGAGTTTGGTTTAGGATTAGTGTTAGAGTGAGGTTTAGGGTTAGGCTTAAAGTTAGGGTTAGGGTGAGGTTTAGGGTGAGGGTAAGGGTGATGGTGAGATTTAGGGTTGGGGTGAGGATTAGAGTTAAGGTTAGGGTTAGGGTGAGGGTTATTGTGAGGGTGAGGTTAATGGTTAGCGTGAGGGTTAGGGTTAGGGTAACGATTAGGGTTAGGGTAAGGGCTAGGTTGACGGTGAGAGTTAGGTTTAGTGTTATGGTGAGGATTAGGGTTAGGGTTAGGATGAGGGTAACGGTGAGGAGTAGGGTTAGGGTTAGGGTGAGGGTTAGGTTTAGTGTGAGGGTTAGGTTTAGGGTGAGGGTTAGTGTGAGAATGAGCATTAGGGTTAACGTGAGTGTTAGGGTGAGTGTGAGGGTTAGGGTTAGAATTAGTGTGAGGGTTAGGTTTAGGGTTAGGGTTGTGAGGTTTAGAGTTAGGCTGAGGGTGACGGTTAGGGTGAGGGTGATATTTAATGTTAGGGTTAAGGTGAGGGTTAGGGTTAATTTGAGGGTTAGGGTGAGGGTGAGATTAAGGGTGAGGGTGAGGGTGAGGGTTAGGGTTAGATTGAGGGTTAGGTTTAGGGTTAGGTTGAGGGTTAGGGTTTGTGTCAGGGATAGTGATAGGGTGAGGGTTAGTGTGAGTTTTAGGGTTAGGTATAGTGTTAGGGTTAGGGTGAGGGTAAGGGTTAGGGTTACAGTGTAGGTTTAGATTTAGGGTTAAGGTGAGGGGTAGGTTTAGGGTTAGGGTGAGGGCTAGGATTAATGTGAGGGTTAGGATTAGGGTTAGGGTGAGAGTTAGGGTTATGGTTAGGGTTAGGTTTAGGGTTAGAGTTAGGGTTAGGGATAGGGTTATTGTTAGAATTAGGGTGAGGGTGAGGGTGATGCTGAGGTTGAGGATGAGGGTGAGGGTGAGTGCTAGGATTAGGGTTAGTTTTAGCGTTAGGCTGAGGGTGAGGGTGAGGGTGAGGTTGATGTTAAACATCAAAGTTAAAGGTTAGGGTGAGGGCCAGGATTAGGGTAAGGTTTATCTTTAGGCTGAGGGTGAGGGTTAGGGTTAGGATGAGGTTTAGCGTTGGGGTTAGGGTGAGGGTTAGGGTTAGTGTGAGGTTTAGGGTGAGGGTGAGTTTAAGAGTTATGGTGAGGGTTAGGGTGAGGGTGATGGTTAGGTGTAGGGTTAGGGTGAGGGTGAGGGTTAGGTTTAGGTTTAGGTTGAGGTTCAGGTGAAGGATTAGGGTTAGGGTTAGGGATAGGTTTAGGGTGAGGGTTGGGGTGAGGGTTAGGGTGAGGTTTAGGCTGAAGGTGAGGGTGACGGTGAGGGTTATGGTGAGGGTTAGGTTCAGGTGAGGGTTAGCGTTTGGGTTACTGGGAGTGTTAGGGTTAGTGTGAGGGTTAGTGGTAGGTTTAGGGTGAGGATAAGGGTTAGGGTGAGGGTGAGGATAAGGGAGAGGTTTAGGCTTAGGGTTAGTGTTAAGGTGAGAGTTAGGGGTAGTTTGAGGGTTAGGGTTAAGGTTAGGGTCAGGGTAAGTGTGAGCGTGAGTGTTAGGGTTAGGGTTAGGATTAGAGTGAGGGTGAGGGTTTGGGTTAGATTTAGGCTGAACATTACGGTTAGGGTGAGTGTTAGGATTAGGTTTACGGTGAACATGAGGTTGAGGGTGAAGTTGAGTGTGAGGGTTAGGTTTAGGGTTAGTGTGAGGGCTATGGTGAGGCTGAGGGTAAGGGTTTGGGTTAGGGTGAGGGTTAGGTTTAGGTATAGGGTGAGCGTTAGTTTGAGGGGTAGGGTTAGGGTTAGGTTGAGGGTTAGGTTTGGTGTGAGGATTAGGGTTACAGTTTGGGTTAGGGTTAGGGTGAGGGTAAGGGTTAGTTTGAGGGTTAGGGTGAGGGTGAGGATTATGGTTAGGATTAGAGTTAGGGTTAGGGTTAGGCTGAATGTGAAGGTGAGGGGGAGGGTGAGAGTTAGGGTGAGGGTTAGGTTGAGGGCTAGGTTAATGTGGAGGGTTAGGGTGAGTGTGAGGCTAGGTTAATGTGGAGGGTTAGGGTGAGGTTGTGGGTTTCGTTTAGGTAAGTGTTAGGTATAGGGTGAGGATTAGGATGAGCTTGAGGGTTAGGGTTAGAGATAGGTTTAGGGTTACGGTTAGTCTGAGTGTTAGGGTGAGGGTGCGGGTTAGGTTTAGGTTTAGGGTGAGGGCTAGGGTAAGGGTGAGGTTTATGGTCAGGGTGAGGGTGAGGTTGTGGGTTTTGGTTAGGTAAGGGTTAAGGTTAGGTTTAGGGTTCGGGTGAGGGTAAGGGTTTGGGTGAGGGTGAGGTTTAGGGTTAGGATTAGGTTGAGGGTTCTGCTGAGGGTGATTGTTAAGATTAGGGTTAGGGTGAGGGTTAGGGTTAGGGGGAGGGTGAGGGTGAGGTTTAGGGTTAGGGTGAGGGTTAGGTTTAGGTTTAGGTTTAGGGTGAGGCTTAGGATGAGTTTTAGGGTTAGGATGAGGGTTAGGGTGAGAGGTAGGGTTAGGGTTAGGTTGAGGGTTAGGGTTAGTGTGAGGGTTAGTGTTAGGGATAGGTTTAGGTTAGGGTGAGGTTAAGGATTACGGTGAGGGTGAGGGTTAGGGTAAGGGTGAGGGTTAGGGATAGGGTTAGGGTTAGGGTGAGGGTTAGGTTGAGATTTAGGTTTAGGTTTAGGTTTAGGGTGAGGGTTAGGTTGAGTTTTAGGGTTAAGGATATGGTTAGGGGTAAGATAACGTTTAGGGTGAGGGTGAGGGTGAGGGTTAGGGTTAGGTTTATGTTGAGGGTAGGGGTGAAGGTGAGTTTTAGGGTGAGTGTGAGGGTGAGGGTTAGCATTAGAGTGAGGGTGAGGCTTAGGGTGAGGGTTAGGGTTAGGGTTAGTGTGAGGGTGAGTGTGAGGATTAGGGTTAGGGTTAGGGTGAGTTTTAGGGTTATGGTGAGGGTTAAGGTTAGGGATAGGGTGAGGGTGAGGGCGAGTGTTAGGATTAGGGTGAGGGTGAAGGTGAGGGTTAGGCTTAGGGTTATGGTTAGGTTGAGGGTTAGGGTCAGGGGTAGGATTAGCATTAGAGTTAGTGTTAGGCTGTGTGTGTGTGAGGGTGAGGGTGATGTTTATGCTTAGGTTGAGGGTGAGGGTTAGGGTTAGTGTGAGGAATAGGGTAAGGCTGAGGTTAAGGGTTAGGGTGAGGCTGAGGGTTTGGTTTTGGATTAGGGTTAGGGTGGGGGTTAATATGTGGGTTAGGGTGAGCGTTAGGGTTAGGCTTAAAGTTAGGGTCAGGGTGAGGTTTAGGGTGAGGGTCAGGGTGATGGTGAGGTTTAGAGTTGGGGTGAGGATTAGTGTTATGGTTAGGGTTAGGGTGAGGGTTATTGTGAGGGTGAAGGTAAAGGTTAGGTTGAGGGTTAGTGTTAGGGTGAGGGTTATGGTAACGATTAGAATTAGGTTGAGGGCTAGGTTGAGGGTGATAGTTAGGTTTAGTGTTATGGTGAGGGTTAGGGTTAGGGTTAGGATGAGGGTAACAGTGAGGGTAGGGTTAGGTTAAGCTGAGGGTTAGATTTATTGTCAGTGTTAGGGTGAGGGTGAGGGTTTGAGTTAGGGTTAGTGTCAGGGCTAGGTTTAGGTTTAGGGTGAGTGTTTGAGTTAGGCTGACGTGAGGGTTAGGGTGAGGGTGACATTTAGGGTTAGGGTTAGGGTGAGGGTTAGGGTTAGTGTGAGGGTTCTGGTGAGAGTGATGTTAAGGGTTAGAGTGAGGGTGAGGGTTAGAGTTAGATTGAGAGTTAGGGTTAGGGTGAGTGTTAGGTTGAGGGTTAGGTTAGTGTCAGGGATAGGGATAGGGTTAGGGTTAGTGTGAGGGTTAGGGTTAGGTATCGTGTTCAAGTTAGGGTGAGGCTAAGGGTTAGGTTGAGGGTGAGGGTGAGGTTTAGGGTGAGGTAGAGGGTTAGGGATAGGGTTAGGGTTAGGGTGAGTGTAAGGGTTAGGGTTAGGGTGAAAGATAGGGTTAGGGTTAAGTGTGAAGGTTAAGGTGAGGGTAGGGTTATGGTTAGGGTGAGGGCTAGGTTTAGTGTGAGGTTTATGCCTAGGGTTAGGTTTAGGGACAGGATTAGGGTTATGGAGAGGGTAAGGCTTAGGGTGAGGGTGAGGGTTTGGTTGACGGTGAGGGTTAGGGTTAGTGTGAGGGTTAGGGTTAGGGATAGGGTTAGGGTTAGGGTGTGGGTAAAGATCAGGGTTAGCGTGAGGGTGAGGTTTACGGTGAGGGTGAGGGTTAGGGATAGGGTTAGGTTGAGGGTTAGGTTGAGGTTTACGGTTAGGGTTAGGGTGAGGGTTAGGATTGCAGTTAGGTTTATGGTGAGGATAAGGGTTAGGGTGAGGTTTAGGGTGTGTGTGAGGGTTAGGGTTAGCATTACGGTTAGGGTTAGGGTTAGGGTTATGGTTAGGGTGAGGTTTAGGGTGAGGGTGAGGGTGAGGGTTAGGGTGAGTTTTAGGGTTATGGTTAGTGTTAGGGTTAGGTTAGGGTGAGGGTTACAGTTAGGATTAGGGTTAGGGTGAGGGCTCTGTTGAGGTTGAGGGTTAGGCTTAGGGTTAGGTTTAGATTTAGGGTTAATGTGAGGGGTAGGGTTAGGGTTAGGGTGAGGGCTAGGTTTAGTGTGTTAAGGTTAGCGTGAGGGTTAGGGTTAGGGTTACCGTTAGGGTAAGGGTTAGAGTTAGGGTTAGGTTTAGGGTTAGTTTTATTGTTAGAGTTAGGGTGGGCGTGAGGGTGAGGGTGAGTTTGAGGGTGAGGGTGAGGGTGAGGGTAAGTCTAAGATTAGGCTTAGTGTTAGAGTTAGGCTGAGGATGAGGGTGATGGTGAAATTGATGTTTAAGGTTAGGGTGAGGGCCACGATTAGGATTAGGTTTAGATTTAGGCTGAGGGTGAGGGTGAGGGTGATGGTGAGGGTGAGGGTGAGGTTTAGGGTGAGGGTTAGGGTTAGTGTGAGGTTTAGGGTGAGGGTGAGGTTAAGAGTTATAGTGAGGGTTAGGTTGAGGTTGAGGGTTAGGTGTAGGGTTAGGGTGAGGGTGAGGGTTAGGTTTAGGGTTAGGTTGAGGTTTAGGTTGAGGGTTAGGCTTATAGTTATGGATAGGATTAGGGTGAGGTTTAGAGTGAGGGTTAGGGTTAGGGTGAGGTTTAGGGTGAGGGTGATGGTTAGGGTTATGGTGAGGATTAGGTTTATGTGATGGTTAGGGATAGGATTACGATTAGGGTGAGGGCTAGGGTGTGGGTGAGGTTTAGTGGTAGGGTTAGGGTGAGTGTGAGGGTTAGGGTTAGGGTTAGGGTGAAGGTTAGGGATAGGGTTAGGGTTAGGGTGAGGGTGAGAGTTAGGATGAGGGTGTGGGTTAGGGTGAGGATGACGTTTAGTTTTAGGGTTAGGGTTAGTGTGAGGGTTAGGGTGAGGCTGAGGTTAAGGTTTAGGGTGAGGGTGAGGGTTGTGTTTAGGATTAGGGTTAGGGGGATGGTTAGGGTTAGGCTTAGGGTTACGTTTAGGGTGAGGGTTAGGGTAACGGTTAGGGTTATGGTTAGGGTGAGTGTTAGGGTGAGGATTAGAGTTAGGGTTAGGTTTAGGGTGAGGGTTATTGTGACGGTGAGGGTTACGGTTAGGGTGAGGGTTAGGGTTAGTGTGAGGGTTAGGGTGAGGCTGAGGTTAAGTGTTAGGTTGAAGGTGAGGGTTGTGTTTAGGATTAGGGTTAGGGTGATGGTTAGGGTTAGGTTTAGGGTTAGTGTTGTGTTAGGGTTAGGGTGAGGGATATGGTGAGGTTTATGGTTAGGGTTAGGGTTAGGGTTAGGCTGAGGTTGAGGGTCTGGATGCCGGTGAGGGTTAGGTTTAGGAGGAGCATTAGGGTTAGGGTTAGGATTAGGGTGAGGGTTTGGGTTAGGGTTAGGGTTAGGATGAGGGTTAGGGTGAGGGGTACGGTTAGGGTTAGGTTGAGGGTTAGGTTTAGGGTGAGAGTAAGGGTTAGGTTGAGGGTTAGGATGAGGGTTAGGTTTAGGGATAATTTTAGTGTTAGGGTGAGGGTTAGACTAAGGTTGAGGTTTAGGGTTAGGGTGAGGTTTAGGGTTAGGGTTGGGGTAAGGGTGAGAGTTAGGGTGAGGGTAAGGTTTAGGGTGAGGTTTATGATGAGTGTAAGGGTTAGAATTAGCATTAGGGTTAGGGTTAGGGTTATTGTTAGGGTTAGGGTGAGGGTGAGGGTTAGGGTTAGGGTGAGGGTTAAGTTTAGGGTGAGGGTTAGTTTTAGGGTTAGGGTTAGGGTGAGTGTGAGGGTGATGGTGAGGGTTAGGCTTAGGGTGAGGTTTTGGGTTAGGTTTAAGTGGAGGGTTAGGGTGAGGGGCAGGGTTAGGGTTGGGTTAGTGTGAGGGCTAGGGTGAGGGTGAGGGTTAGGGTTAGGGTTAGGATTAGGGTGAAGGTTACGGTTAGGTTTAGGGTGAGGGTTAGGGTGAGGGGTAGGATTAGGCTTAGGGTACAGATAAGGGTTAGGTTTAGGTTTAGGGTTCGGGTGAGGTTTAGGCTTAGTGTGAGGGCTAGGGTGAGGGTGAGTGTTAGGGTTAGGGATAGGGTGAGGATTAGGTTAGGGTTAGGGTAAGTGTTAGCATGAGTTTTAGGGTTAGGGTGATATTTAGGTTTAGGGTTAGGGTTAGTGTGATGGTGAGGTTTAGGGTTAGATTTAGGGTTAGGGTGAGGGTTAGGGTTAGGGTTAGTGTTAGGATTAGGTTTAGGGTGAGGTTTAGGGTGGGGATGAGGGTTAAAGATAGGATTAGGATTAGGGTTAAGGTGAGGGTAGGTGTGAGGGTTAGGGTTAGGGTTAGGATTAGAGTTAGGTTGAGGGTGAGGATTAGGGTTAGGGTGAGGGTTGGGGTTAGTGTTAGAGTGATGGTGAGGGTTAGGGTGAGGATTAGGGTTAGGGTTAGTGTTAGGGTTAAGGTTGGGCTTAGGGATAGGCTTAGTGATAGGCGGAGGGTGAGGTTGAGAGTGAGGGTTAGGTTTAGGGTGAGGGTGAGGTTTAGGGTTAGATTTAGCATTATGGTGAGAGTTAGTGTGAGGTTTAGGGTTAGTGTTACGGTTAAGTTTAGGGTGAGGGTGAGGGTTAGGTTTAGGGTGAGGTTTGTGGTTATGGTTAGGGTTAGGGTTAGAGTGAGGTTTTGGATTAGTGTTAGGGTTATTGTGAGGGTGAGGGTTAGTGTTAGGGTTAGGGTTAGTGTTATTTTTAGGATTAGGGTTAAAGTTACGGTGAGGGTGAGGGTTACGGTTAGGTTTAGGCTGAGGTTTATGGGTAGGGTTAGGGTTAGGGTAAGGGTGAGGTTGGGGGTGAGGTTTAGGGTTAGGGTTATTTTTAGGGTTAGGTTTAGGGTAATGGTACAGTGAGGGTGAGGGTGAGGTTAAATTTTAGAGTTAGGGTTAGTGTTAGGGTTATGGTTAGGGTGAGGGTTAGTATGAGGGTTAGGGTTAGGGTTATGATTAGGCTTAGGCTTAGGGTTAGGCCGAGCATGAGGTTGAGGGTTAGGGTTAGTTTTAGGGTGAGGGTTAGGGTTAGGGTGAGGTTTAGAATGAGATTTAGGTTTAGGGTTAGGGTTAGGTTTAGGTTTAGGGTTAGGATTAGGGTTAGGGTTAGCTTTAGGGTTAGGGATAGGGTTAGAGTGAGGGTTAGGTTTAGGGTTATTGTTAGTGTTATGGTTAGGGTTAAGTTTGCGGTGAGGGTGAGGCAGAGGTTGAGCCGTATGTTTAGGGTCAGGGTTACGGTTAGGGTTAGTGTTAGGGTTAATGTTAGGGTTAGGGTTAGGGTGATGTTTAGGTAAGGGTGAGGGTTAGGGTTAGGGTTAGGATTAGGATTAGGTTTAAGGTGAGGGTGAGTGTGAGGGTTAGTGTTAGGGTTAGGGTTTGGATTGAGATAGGGTGAGGGTGAGGGTGAGGGTTAGTGTTAGGGTGAGGGTTGGGGTTATGGTTAGAGTGAGGTTTAGGGTGAAGGTTAGCTTGAGGCTTAGGGTTAGGGTATGGGCTAGGGTGAGGGTGAGGTTAGGGTTAGGCTTAGCGTGAGGGTTAGGGTTAGGGTTAGTGTTATGGTTTGGGTTTAGGGTTAGGCTTAGTGTTAGGCGGAGGGTGCGTGTGAGGTTGAGGGTTAGGGTAAGGGTGAGGGTGAGGTTTAGCGTTAGAGTTAGAGTTAGGGTGAGGTTTAGTGTGAGGGTTAGGGTTAGGGTTAAGGTTAGTGTTACAGTTAGGGTTAGGGTGAGGGTGAGTGTTAGGGTTAGGGGGAGGGTTAGGCTTTTAGGCTTAGGGTGAGGGTTAGGATGTGGTTTATGGTTAGGATTAGGGTTAGGGTGGGGGCTAGAGTGAGGGTGAGTGTTAGGGTCAGCGTTAGGGTGAGGTTTAGTGTTAGGGTTAGGGTTAGAGTTATGTTGAGGGTGAGGGTTAGGTTTAAGGTAAGGGTTAGTGTTAGGGTTAGGGTGAGGGTGAGGGTAAGGATTAGGGTTAGGGTTAGGGTTATTGTTAGTGTTATGTTTAGGGTTCGGTTTAAGTTGAGGGTGAGGCTGAGGGTGAGGTTTAGGGTTACGGTTAAGGTGAGGTTTAGGGTTAGGGTTAGGGTTAGGGTGAAGGTAAGTATTTGGCTTAGATTTAGGGTTAAGGTGAGTGTGAGGTTGAGGGTGAGGGTTAAGGTTAGGGTTATTGTTAGGGTTAAGGTTAGAATTACGGGGAGGGTGAAGTTGAGGGTGCAGATTAGGGTTAGGGTTAGGGTTTTGGTTAGGGTGAGGTTGGGGGTGAGGTTTAGGGTTAGGGTTAGGGTTAGTTTTAGGATTAGGGTTATGGTGAGGGTGAGTGTGAGGGTTAGGGTTAGGGTTAGGTTTAGGCTAGGTTTAGGCTGAGGGTGATGGTGGGGATGTGGATTAGGTTTAGAGTGATGGATAGGGTTATGGTTAGGTTGAGGGTGAGGATGAGGTTTAGGGTTAGGATGAGGGTGAGGGTTAGATTTAGGGTTAGGGTGAGGGCTAAGGTGAGGGTGAGGGTTAGAGTTAGGGTTAGGGTTAGGGTTAGGTTTAGGATTAGGGTGAGGGTTAGGGTTAGTGTGAGGATTATAGTTAGGGTTAGGGTTACTGTTAGGGTGAGGGTAAGTGTTAGTGTTAGGGTTAGGGTCACGGTTATGTTTAGGGTGAGGGTTAGGGTTAGGTTTTTGGTTATTGTTAAGGTTACAGGGAGCTAAAATCTTAGTGTGAGGGTGAGAGTTAGGGTTAGGGTGAGGGTGAGGTTTAGGGGTAGAGTTAGCATTAGCGTGAGGGTTAGGGTGAGGGTTAGGGTTAGGGTGAGGGTAAAGGTGAGGGTTAGGCTGAGGGTGAGAGTTTCGGTAAGGGTGAGGGTTATGATTAGTTTTCGGGTGAGGTTTAGGATTAGGGTGAGGGTTAGGGTTAGTGTGAGGATTAGTGTTAGGATTAGGGTGAGTGTAAGGGTGAGGGTAAATGTTAGGGTGAGGATTAGGTTTAGGGTGAGTGTTATGATTAGGGTGAGGGTTAGGTTTAGGGTTAGGGTTAGGGTTATTGTTAGAGTTAGGGTTACGGTTATGGTGAGGGTGATGTTGAGGAGGTTTAGGTTTAGGGTTAAGGTTAGATTTAAGATTACGGTGAGGGTGAGGTTTAGGGTTAGTGTTATGGTTAGAGACAGGGTGAGGGTGAGGGTTAGGGTTAGGGTTCGGGTTAGGGTTAGGGTTAGGGTGAGGGTTAGAATGAAGTTTAGGGTTAGGATTAAGTTTAGGGTGATGGCTAGGGTGAGGGTTAGGGTGAGGGTTAGGGTTAAGGATAGAGTTAGGGTTAGGGTTAATGTGAGGGTGAGGCTGAGAATAAGGGTTAGGGTGAGGTTTAGGTTTAGGGTTTGGTTTAGGGTTAGTGTTAGTGTTAGTGTTAGGGTTAGTGTTAAGGTGAGGGTTAGGATTAGGATTAAGGTTAGTGTTAGGGTTAGGCTGAGGGTGAGTGTGGGGGTGAGGATTAGGGTTAGGGTTAGGGTTAGGATTATTGTTACTGTTATGGTTAGTGTTAAGTTTGTGATGAGGGTGAGGCTGACAGTGAGGGTTCTGGTTATCGTTAGGGTTAAGATTATTCTTATTGTTAGGGTTAGGGTTAGAATTATGGTGAGGTTGAGGTTGAGGTTGAGGGTGAGGGTTAGGGTTAGGGTGAGGTTTAGGATTAGGGTTAGGGTTAGGGTTAGGTGAGGGTGAGTTTTGGGGTTAGAGTTAGGGTTAGGGGGAGGGTTAGGGTGAGGTTTAGGGTTAGGGTTAGTGTTAGGGTTAGGTTGAGGGTGAGGGTGAGGGTTAGGCTGAGGGTTAGGATTAGGATTAGTGTAAGGGTTAGCTTGAGTGTGGGGGTTAGGTTTAGGGTAAGGCTTAGTCTTTGGGTTAGGCTGAGGGGGAAGGTGAGGGTGAGGTTAGGGTTAGGGTGAGGGTTAGGGTGTGGGTTAGGGTTAAGGATAGGGTTAGGTTTAGGGTTAATGTGAGGTTGAGGCTGAGGATTAGGGTTAGGTTTAGGTTTAGGTTTAGGGTTTGGTTTAGGGTTAGTGTTAGTGTTAGTGTTAAGGTGAGGGTTAGGGCTAGGATTAAGATTAGTGTTAGGGTTAGGCTGAGGGTGATTGTGGGGGTGAGGATTATGGTTAGGGTTAGGGTTAGGATTATTGTTACTGTTGTGGTTAGTCTTAAGTTTGTGATGAGGGTGAGGCTGACAGTGAGGGTTCTGGTTATGGTTAGGGTTAAGATTATTCTTATTGTTAGGGTTAGGGTTAGAGTTATGGTGAGGTTGAGGTTGAGGGTGAGGGTTAGGGTTAGGGAGAGGTTTAGGGTTAGGGTTAGGCTTAGGGTTAGGCTTAGGGTTAGACTGAGGGTGAGTGTAGGGGTGAGGATTAGGGTTAGGGTTATGGTGATGGTTAGGGTTAGGGTGAGGGTTAGGTTTCGGATTAGGGTTAGGGTGAGGGCTAGGGTGAGGGTGAGGGTTAGGATAAGGTTTAAGCTTAAGCTTAGGGTTAGGATGAGCATGAGGTTGAGGGTGAGTGTAAGGTTTAGGGTGATGGTTAGGTTTATTGTTAGGGTGAGGGTTAGGATTAGGTTTAGGGTGAGGGCTAGGGTGAGGGTTAGGGTGAGGTTTAGGGTTAAGGATAGGGTAAAGTTTAGGATTTGGGTTAGGGTGAGTGAGTGTGAGTGTTAGGGTTAGGGTTAGGATTAGTCTTAGGGTTAGGTGAGGGTTAGGGTTAGGGATTGGGTTAGAGTGAGTGTGAGGGTGAGGATTAGGGTTAGGTTTAGTGTTAGGTTTAGGGTTTGGTTTAGGGTTAGGGTTAGGGTTAGGTTTAGGGTTAGGGTTACAGTGAGGGTTAGGGTTAGGTTTCGGGTTAGTGATAGGGTAAGGCTGAGGGTGATGGTGGGGGTGAGGATTAGGGTTAGGGTTAGGGTTAGGGTTATTTTTAGTGTTATGGTTAGTGTTGTTTGTGGTGAGGGTGAGGCTAACGGTGAGGGTTATGGTTATGGTTATGGTCATGGTAGAGTGTTAGTCTTATTGTTAGGGTTAAGGTTATAGTTACTGTGAGGTTGAGGGTGAGGGTGAGAGTTATGGTTCGTGATAGGGTTAGATTTAGGATGAGATTTAGGGATAGGCTTAGGTTTGGGATTAGGTTTAGGATTAGGGTGAGTGTGAAGGTTAGGGTGAGGGTTAGGCTTAGACTTAGGGTTAGGCTGAGGATGAGGGTGGGGGTGAGGATTAGGGATAAGGTTAATGTTATTGTTAGTTTTAGGGTTAGAATTCCCTTGAGGTTGAGGGTGAGGGTTAGGGTTACGTTTAGGGTGGGGATTAGGGTTAGGGTTAGGGTGAGTGTGAGGGTGAGGTTTAGGGTTAAATATAGGTTTAGGGGGAGGGTTAGTGTGAGGGTTATGGTTAGTGTTAGGATTAGGGTTAGGTTTAGGGTTAGCATTAGGGTTAAATTTAGAGTTATGGTGAGGGTGAATGTGCAGGTGAGTGTGAGGGTGAGGGTTAGGATTAGGATTAGGGTTGGGGTGAGGGCTACGTTGAGGGTGAGTGTTAGGGTTAGTGTTAGGGTTAGGTTTAGAATTAGGGTTAGGGTTAGGGTGAGGGTTAGGATGAGGGTTAGGGTTTCAGTGAGTTTGAGGGTTAGGGTTAGGTTGAGGGTGAGGGTTAGGGTTAGGAATAGAGTGAGGGTGAATTGTAGGATTAGGGTTAGGGTTACGTTTAAATTTAGGATTAGTATTATAGTTAGGGTTAGGATTAGAGTTATGGTGAGGGTGAGGGTGAGGGTGAGGGTGAGGGATACGGTTAGGTTTAGGGTGTGGTTTAGGGTTAGGGTAGGATTAGGTTTAGGATGACGGTGAGGTTTAGGGTTAGATTTAGGGTTACTTGGAGGGTTAATGTTAGGGTTGGTGTTAGGTTTAAGGTTAGGGTGAGGGTTAGGTTGAGGTTTAGGGTTAGGGTTAGGGTTAGGATTAGTTTTAAGGTGAGGGTGAGTGTTAGGGTTAGGGTTAGGCTTAGGCTTAGGCTTAGGGTTAGGCTGAGGGTGAGGGTGTGGGTGAGGATTAGGGTTAGGGTTATGGTTAGGTTTAGGGTTAGAGTGAGAGTTAGGATGAGGGTTAGGGTTAGGATTAGGGTTAGGGTGAGGGTGAGGGTTAGGGTAAGGGTTAGGCTTAGGCTTAGGGTTAGGCTGAGCATGAGGTTGAGGCGGAGGGTTAGGGTTAGTGTTAGGGTGAGTTTTAGTGTTAGGGTTAGTGTTAGAGTTAGGGTTAGGTTGAGGGTGAAGTTTAGGGGTAGAGTTAGGGTTAGGGTCAGGGTTAGGGTTAGGGTGAGTGTTAGGGTTGGCATGATGGTAAGAGTAAAGGTGATGGTTAGGCTGAGTGTGAGGTTTACGGTAAGGGTGAGGGTTAGGGTTAGGGTGATTGATAGTGTTAGGGTTAGGGTGAGGGTGAGGGTTAGATTGAGGATTAGTGTTAGGGTTAGTGTGAGGTCTTGGGTAAGGTTGAGGGTTAGGGTTAGGGTGAGGGCTAGGGTGAGGTTAAGGTTTAGGATTAGTATTAGTGTGAGGTTTAGGCTTAGGGGGATGGTTAGATTTAGTGTTACGGTGAGGTTTAGTGTTAGGGTTAGGGTTAGGATTAATTTTATGGTTAGGCTTAAGGTGAGTGTTAGGGTGAGTGTGAGGGTTAGGGTTAGGGTTAGGATTAGGATTAGGGTTAGTGTTAGGGTGAGTGTGAGGGTTAGGGTTAGGGTTAGGCTTAGGGTTATGTTGAGGGCAAAGGTGAGGGTGAGGGTTAGGGTTAGCGTTTGGGTGAGGTTTAGGGTTAGGGTTAGGGATTGGGTGAGGGTTTGGATTAGGGTTAGTGTTAGGGTGAGTGTGAGGGTTAGGGTTAGGCTTAGGCTTAGGGTTAGGCTGAGGGTGAGGATGAGGGCGAGGGTTAGGGTTAGGGTGAGGGTTAGGCTTAGGGTTAGGGTGAGAATTAGTTTTCGGGTTAAGTTTAGGGTTAGGGTGAGGTTTATGGTAAGGGGTACTGTGAGGATGAGGGTTAGGGTTAGGTTTAGAGTTAGGGTGAGGGTGAGCGTTAGGGTTAGTGTTACGGTGAGGGTTAGGATGAGTGTTAGGGTTAGGATTCAGATTAGGGTCAGGGCTAGTGTGAGGGTGAGGGTTAGGGTTAGGGTTAGGGTGAGGTTTAGGGTTAGTGTTAGGGTTAGTGTTACGGTTCGGGTTACGTTTCGGGTTAGGGTGAGGGTTAGGGTTAGTGTTACGGTCAGCCTGATGGTTAAGGTTAGGGTTAGGGTGAGGGTTAGGATGAGGATTAGGGTTAGGATTATGATTAAGGTGAGGGCTAGGGTGAGGGTGAGGGTTAGGGTTAGTATTTGGGTGAGGTTTAGGTTTAGGTTTAAGGTTTGAGTGAGGGTTAGGATGAGGGATAGAGTTACGGTGACGGTGAGGCATAGGGTTAGGTTGAGGTTTAGGGTTAGTATTTGGGTTAGGGTGAGGGTTAGTTTTAGGGTTAGATTTAGGGTTAGGGGGAGGGTGAGGTTGAGGTTTAGGGTTAGGGTTAGGGTTAGTGTTAGGGGTAAGGTTAGGGTGAGGGTGAGTGTGAGGGTTAGGTTTAGGGTTAGGTTTAGGCTTACGGTTAGGCTGAGTGTGAGGATTAGGGTTAGGCTTATGGTTAGGGTTAGGGTTAGGGTGAGGGTTAGGGTTAGGATTAGGGTTAGGGTGAGGGCTACGGTGAGGGTGAGAGTTAGGATAAGGTTTAAGCTTAGGCTTAGGGTTAGGCTGAGCGTGAGGGTGAGGGTGAGTGTTAGGGTTAGGGTGATGGTTAAGTTTACGGTTAGGGTGAGTGTTAGGATGAGGTTTAGGTTTAGGGTGAGGGTTAGGGTGCGGATGATGGTAAGTGTAAAGGTGAGGTTTAGGCTGAGGTTGAGGGTTAAGATAAGGATGAAGGTTAGGATTAGGTTTAGGGTGAAGGCTAGGGTGAGGTTTAGGGTTAGGGATAGAGTAAGGTTTAGGATTTGGGTTAGGGTGAGTGAGTGTGAGTGTTAGGCTGAAGGTTAGGTTTAGGCTTAGGGTTAGGTGAGGGTTAGGTTTAGGGTTTGGGTTAGAGTGAGGGTGAGGATGAGAGTTAGGTTTAGGGTTAAGTTTAGGGTTAGGGTTAGTGTTAGTGTTAGGGTTAGGGTTAGGTTTACAGTGAGGGTTAGGGTTAGGGTTAGGGTTAGTGTTAGGGTTAGGCTGAGGGTGATGGTGGGGGTGAAGATTAGGGTTAGGTTTAGGGTTAGGGTTATTGTTAGTGTTACGGTTAGTGTTAAGTTTGTGTTGAGCATGAGGCTAACGGTGAGGGTTATCGTTATGGTTATGGTTATGGTTAGTGTTAGTCTTATTGTAAGGGTTAGGGTTAGAGTTACTGTGAGGTTGAGGGTGAGGGTGAGGGTTAGGGTTAGTGTTAAGGATAGATTTAGGGTGAGGTTTAGGGATAGGTTTACGTTTAGGATTAGGGTTAGGAATTGGGTCAGTGTGAGGGTTAGGGTGAGGGTTAGGCTTAGGCTTAGGGTTAGGCTGAGGATGAGGGTGGGGATGAGGATTAGGGTTAGGGATAGTGTTATTGTTAGGGTTAGGGTTAGAGTTACCTTAAGGTTGAGGGTAAGGGTTTGGTTTAGGGTTAGGGTGGGGATTAGGTTTAGGGTTAGGGTTAGGGAAAGGTTGAGGGTGAGTTTTAGGGTTAGATATAGGTTTAGGGGGAGGGTTAGAGTGAGGGTTAGGGTTAGGGTTAGTGTTAGGGTTTGGGTGAGGTTTAGGGTTAGGGTTAGGGTTAAGTTTAGAGTTACGGTGAGGGTGAGTGTGCCTGTGAGTGTGAGGATTAGGGTTAGGTTTAGGGTTAGGCTTAGGGTTGGGCTTAGGGTTAGGCTGAGGGTGAGGTTTAGGGTTAGGGTGAGGGTTAGTGTGAGGGTTATGGTGAGGGTTAGATTGAGGGTAGGGTTAGGTTTAGGGTTAGGGTGAGGCCTAGGGTGAGGGTGAGGTTTAGGTTTAGGGTCAGGGTGAGGTTTAGGGTTAGGGTTAGGGTTAGGGTTAGGGTGTGGATGAGGTTTAGGGTAAGAGTTAGGGTTAAGGTGAGGCTGAAGGTGAGGGTTAGGGTTAGGGTTAGGAATAGGATTATGATAACGTTTGGGTGAGTGTGAGGTTTAGGGTTAAGCTTAGTGTTAGGCTTAGGGTTACACTGAGGGTTAGGGTGAGGGTGAGCGTTAGGGTTAGGGTGAGGTTTAGGGTTAGGGTTAGGTTGAGTGTTAGTGTTCAGGTTATGTTTAGGGTTAGGGTGAGGGTTAGGGTTACGGTTAAGTTTTGCGTGAGGCTTAGGGTTAGGTTGAGGGTTAAGGTTAGGGTTAGGGTTAGGGTGAGGTTTAGGGTTAGGGTTAGGGTGAGGTTTAGGATGAGGATTAGGATTAGGATTAGGGTTAGGGTGAGGGCTATGGTGAGGGAGAGGGTTAGAGTTAGTGTTAGGGTGAATTTTAGGGTTAGGATGAGGGTTAGGATGAGGGTTAGTGTTACGATAAGGGTGAGGGTTAGGGTTAGGGTGAGGGTTACGGTTAGGATTAGGTTTAGGGTGAGGGTGAGGGTTAGGATTATGGTTAGGGTTAGGGTTATGGTTACTGAGAGGGTGAGGGTAAGGGTTAGGGTTAGGGTTAGGCTGAGGTTTTTAGTGTTAGGGTTAGGGTTAGACTTAGGGTTAGGGTGAGGTTAGGGTTAGGGTTAGTGTGAGGTTTAGTGTTAGTGTTAGGGTTAGGGTGAGGCTGAGGATGAGGGTTAGGGTTAGGGTTGGTATTAGAGTTAGGGTTACAGTGAGGGTTAGAGTGAGGGTGAGGGTTAGGCTTAGTGTTAGGATTAGGATTAGGGTAAGGGTTAGTGTGAGTTTGAGGTTTAGGGTTAGGTTTAGGCTGAGGCTGAGGATGAGGGGGAGGGTTAGGGTTAGAGTGAGGGTTAGGGTTAGGGTTTGGGTGAGAGTTAGGGTTCGGGTTAAGTTTAGGGTTAGAGTGAGGGTTAGGGTTATGTTGTGGTTTAGGGTTAGGCTTAGGTTTAGGGTGAGGGTTAGGGTTAGGGTTTGGGTTAGGGTGAGTGTTAGGATGAGGATTAAGGTTAGGATTAGGGTTAGGGTGAGGGCTAGGGTGAGGGTGAGGTTTAGGGTTAGTGTTTGGGTGAGGTTTAGGGTTAGGTTTAGGGTTTCGGTGAGGGTTATTATGAGGGTTAGAGTTACGGTGAGGGTGAGGGTTAGGGTTAGGTTGAGGGTTAGGGTTAGGATTTGGGTTAGAGTGAGGGTTAGTTTCAGGGTTAGATTTAGGGTTAGGGGGAGGGTTACTTCCAGGGTTAGGGTTACTGTTAGGGTTAGTGTTACGGTTAAGTTTAGGGTGAGGGTTAGGTTGAGGTTTAGGGTTAGGGTTAGGGTTAGAGTTAGGGTTAGGGTTAGGGTGACGGTGAGTCTGAGGGTTAGGGTTAGGGTTAGGCTTAGGCTTAGGGTTAGGCTGACGGTGAGGGTGGGTTTGAGAATTAGGGTTAGGTTTATGGTTATGGTTAGGGTTAGGGTGAGGGTTAGGATGAGGGTTAGGGTTAGGATTAGGGTTAGGGTGAGAGCTAAGGTGAGGGTGAGGGTTAGGATAAAGTTTAAGCTTAGGCTTAGGGTTAGGCTGAGCGTGAGGTTGAGGGTGAGGGTTAGGGTTAGGGTGATGTTTAGGTTTACAGTTAGGGTGAGTGTTAGCATGAGGTTTAGGTTTAGGGTGAGGGTTAGGGTGAGGATGATGTTAAGGGTAAAGATGAAGTTTATACAGAGGGTGAGGGTTAAGATAAGGGTGAGTGTTAGAGTTAGGTTTAGGCGTAAGGTAAAGTTTAGTGTTAGATTTAGGTTGAGGGTTAGATTGAGGATTAGGGTTAGGGTTAGGGTTTGTGTGAGGTTTAGGGTGAGGATGAGGGTTAGGGTTACAGTGGGGTTGAGGGATAGAATTAGGGTTAGGGTGAGGTTTATTGTGAGGGTTAGGGTTAGAGTTAAGGTTAGGGTTAGGGTTTGGTTTAAGGTTTGGGTGAGGGTTAGGATTAGTGTGAGGGTTAGGGTTAGGGTTAGTGTTAGAGTGAAGATAAGGGTTAGGGTGAGGGTGAGGGTTAGGTTTAGGGTTAGGGTGAGGTTTAGTGTTAGGGTTAGGGTTAGAGTTAGGGTTAGGGTGAGGGTGAAGTTTATTGGTAGAGTTAGGGTTAGGGTGAGGTTTAGGGTTAGGGTGAGGGTTAGGGTGAGGGTTAGGGTGGGGGTGAGGGTTACGGTAAGGGTGAGGGTTAGGATTAGGTTAGGCTGAGGTTGAGATTTAGATTGAGTATTAGTGTTAGGGTTAGTGTGAGGTTTATGGTGAGGTTGAGGGTTAGGGTTCGGGTGAGGGCTAGGGTGAGGGTGAGGGTTAGGGTTGGTGTTAGAGTCAGGTTTAGGGTTAGGGTAATGTTTGGGTTAGTGTGAGCATTAGTGTTAGCTTTACCATTAGTGTTAGGGTGAGGGTAAGTGTTAGGGTGAGAGTTAGGGTTAGGGGAGGTTTATGTTTAGGGTGACTTTGAGTGTTAGGGTTATCTTTAGGATGAGGTTAAGTTTATTGTTAGGGTTAGAGTTAGGGTTATGGTGTGGGTGAGGTTTAATGTTAGAGTTAGGGTAGTGTTAGGGTTTGGGTTAGGGTGAGAGATAGGGTTAGGCATAGGTTTAGGCTTAGACTTAGGCTTAGGCCGAGCATGTGGGTAATGGTTAGGGTTCGGGTTAGGGTTTGGGTTCGGGTTAGGGTTAGGGTGAAGGTTAGGATGAGGTTTAGAGTTCGGATTAGGTTTAGGGTGAGGGCTAGGGTGAGGGTTAGGGTGAGGTTTAGTGTTAGGGATAGGGTTAGGTTTAGGATTTGAGTTAGGGTGAGGGTTAGTTGAGGGTTAGGGTTAGGTTTAGTGTTAGGGTGATGGTTAGGGTTAGGGTTAGAGTTAGTGTTATGGTTACGGTTAAGTTTGTGGTGAGGTTGAGGCTTAGGGTGAGGGTTATGGTTCTGGTTAGGGTTAGGGTTAGTGTTATGGCTAGTGTTATTGTTAGGGTTAGGGTTAGAGTTACGGTGAGGTTGAGGGTGAGGGTGAGAATTAGGGTTAGGGTGAGGTTTGGGGTTAGGGATAGGGTTAGAGTTAGAGTGAGGGTGAGGTTTAGTGTTAGAGTTAGGGTTAGAGGGGAGGGTTAGGGTGAGGTTGAAGGCTAGGGTTAGTGTTAGGTTTAGGGTGAGGGTGAGGTTTAGGTTGAGGTTTAGGGATAGGGTTAGGTTTAGGATTATGGTTAGGGTGAGGGTGAGTGTGAGGGTTAGGGTGAGGGTTAGGATTAGGCTTAGGTTTAGGCTGAGGGTGAGGGTGGGGGTAAAGATTAAGGTTAGGGTGATGATTAGGGATAGGGTTAGTGTTATTGTTAGGGTTAGGGTTAGAGTTACAGAGAGGGTGAGGGTGGAGGTGAGGGTTAGCGTTAGGGTTAGGGTAGGGTTTAAGGTTAGGGTTAGGGTTAGGGTGAGTGTGATGTTTAGGGTTAGATATAGGGTTAGAGGGAGGGTAAGGATGATGGTTAGGGTTTGGGTTAGTGTTAGGGTTAGGGTGAGGGTGAGGGTTAGGTTTAGGTTTAGGGTTATGCTTAGGGTTAGGCTGAGGGTGATGGTGAGGGTGAGTGTTAGGGTTAGGGTGAGTTTTAGGGTTAGGTTTATGGGGAGGATTATGATGAGGGTTAGGCTTAGGTTTAGGGTTAGGGTGAGGGTTAGGGTTACAGAAGGGTGAGAGTTAGCTTAGGTTGAGGGTTAGGGTTAGGATTAGTGTTAGGGTGAGGGTGAGTTTTAGGATTAGGGTTATTATTAGGGTTAGGGTTAGGGTTATGGTTATGGTGAGGGTGAGGCTTAGGGATAAGGTTAGGGTGCGGTTTTTAGTGTTAGGGTTAGGTTTAGAGTTAGGCTTAGGGTGAGGGTGAGGTTTAGGGGTAGAGTTAGGGTTAGGGTGAGGGTTAGGTTGAGGGTTAGGGTTAGGGTGAGGGTTAAGTTGGGGGTGACGATGAGGGTAAAGATGAATGTTAGGCCTAGGGTGAGGGTTATGTTAAGAGTGAGGGTTAGGGTTAGGGTGAGGGTGAGGGTTAGATTGAGGATTAGTGTTAGGGGTAGTTTGAGGTTTAGGGTGAGGATGAGGGTTAGGGTTAGGGTGAGGGCTAAGGTGAGGGTGAGGTTTAGGGTTAGTGTTAGGTTGAGGTTAGGGTTAGGGTGAGAGTTCTTTTTAGGTTTAGGGTTAAGGTTAGGATTAGGGTTAGGTTTAGTGTTAGGATTAGGGGTAGGGTTAGGGTAGGGTTAAGGTTAGGGTTAGGGTTATTGTTAGGGTCAGGGTTAGGATGAGGTTTAGATTTAGGGTTAGGATTAAAATTAGGCTTAGGGTAAGGGTGAGGTTTAGGGTTAGAGTTAGGGTTAGTATTAGGGTAAGGGTTATGGTGAGGTTTTGGGTTAGGGTTAGGCTTAGGCTTTGGTTTAGGCTTAGGCCCAGTATATGGGTGAGTGTTCGGGTTAGTGTTAGGGTGAGGGTTAAGGTTAGGGTTAGGGTGAGGGTTAGGATGAAGTTTAGGTTTAGGATTAGAGTTAGGGTGAGGGCAAGGGTGAGGGTTAGGGTGAAGGTTCGGGTTAGGGATAGGGTTAGGTTTAGGATTAGGGTTAGGGTGAGGGTGAATATGAAGGTTAGGGTTAGTGTTAGGGTTACACTTAGGGTTAGGGTGAAGGTTAGGGTTAGGGTTTTGTTAGGGTGAGGGTGAGGCTGAGGAGTAGGGTTAGGTTGAGGTTTAGGTTTAGGGTTAGTTTTACTGTTATGTTTCGGATTAAGTTTAAGTTTAGGGTTAGGATTAGTGTTATTGTTAGGGTTAGGATTAGTGTTACTGTTAGGGTTAGGGTTAGAGTTACGGTGAGGGTGAGGGTGACTGTGAGGTTTAGGATTAGTGTTAGGGTGAGATTTAGCGTTAGGGTTTTGATGAGGGTTAGGGTTAGGGTGAGGGTTAGGGTTAGGGTTAGTGTGAGGGTGAGGTTTAGGGTTAGGGTTAGGGATAAGGGGAGGGTTACGTCGAGGGTTAGTGTTATGGTTCGTGTTAGGGTTAGGGTTAGGTTGAGGGTGAGGTTTAGAGTTAGGTTAAGGATTAGGGGGAGGTTTAGGTCGAGGATTAGCATTAGGGTTAGTGTTAGGTTTAGGGTTAGGATTAGGGGTAGGTCGTGGGTTAGTGTTATTGTTAGGTTTAGTGTTAGAGTTGCGGTGAGGTTGAGGGTGAGGGTGAGGTTTAGGGTTAGCGTGAGGTTTAGGGTGAGGTTTAGGGTTAGGGTTAGGGTGTTGTTGAGGTTTAGGGTTAGAGTTAGGGTTAGGGGGACGGTTAGGGTGAGGGTTAGGGTCAGGGTTAGTGTTAGAGTTAGGGATAAGGTGAGTGTTAGGGTGAGGGTGAGGGTAGGCTTAGGGTTAGGATTAGGAATAGGGTAAGGGTTAGAGTTAGTGTGAGGGTTAGGGTTAGGGTTCGGGTTAGGCTTAGGGTTTCGCTGAGGGAGAGGGTGAGCATGAGGGTTAGGGTTAGGGTCAGGTTTAGTGTTAGAGTTAGGGTTAGTCTTAGGGTTTCGCTGAGGGAGAGGGTGAACATGAGGGTTAGAGTTAGGGTGAGGTTTAGTAGTAGAGTTAGGGTAGGGTGAGGGTTAGGGTTAGGCTGAGGGTGAGGTTTAGGGGTAGAGTTAGGGTTAGGGTGAGGTTGAGAGTGAGGGTTAGGTTTATAGTGAGGGTTACGGTTAGGTTTAGGGTGAGTGTGATGGTTAGATTGAGGATTAGTTTTCAGTTAGTGTGATGTTTAGGGTAAGGATGAGGGTTAGGGTTAGGGTGAGGGTTAGGGTTAGGATTAGGGTGAGGTTTAGGGTTAGGGTGATGGTTTGGTTTAGTGTGAGTGTTTGTGTTAGGTTTAGGTTTAGTGTGAGGGTGAGGATTAGTGTTAGGGCGGTGGTTAGTGTTATGGTGAGGTTTATGGAAATGGTGAGAGTTAGGGTTAGGGTTATTGTTAGGGTTAGGTTTAGGGTTACAGTTACGGTGAGGGTGAAGGAGAGGGCTAGGGTAGGGTTAGGATGAGATTTTGGTTTAGGGTTAGGGTTAGAGTTAGGGTTAGGGTGAGAGTGAGGTTTACGGTTAGTGTTAGGGTTAGTGTTAGGGTTAGGGTTAGGGTTAGGGTTCGGGTTAGGCTTAGGCTTAGGCTTAGGCTTAGGCTTAGGCTTAGGACAAGCATGAAGGTTAGGGTTAGGGTTAGGGTTAGGGTGAGGGTTAGGGTTATGGTTAGGGTGAGGGTTACCATGAGGTTTAGGGTTAGGATTAGGGTTAGGGTGAAGGCTAGGGTGAGGCTTAGGGTGAGGGTTAGGGTTAGGGATAGTGTTAGGTTTAGGATTAGTGTTAGGGTGAGGGTGAGTGTGAGGGTTAGGGTTAGGGTTAGGTTAGGCTTAGGGTTAGGGGGACCGTTAAAGTTAGGGTTAGGGTTAGGGTGAAGGTAAGGCTGAGGATTAGGGTTAGGTTTAGGGTTTGGGTTAGGGTTATTGTTATTGTTAGGGTTAGGGTTAGAGTTAAGCTGAGGGTGAGGGTGAGGGTGAGGGTGAGGGTTAAGATTAGGGTTAGATTGGGGTTCAGGGTTAGGGTTAGGGTTAGGGTTAGTTTGAGGGTGAGTTTTAGGGTTAGATATAGGTTTAGAGGGAGGGTTAGTGGGAGGGTTAGGGTGAGGGTCAGTGTTAGGGTTAGAGTGAGGGTGAGGGTTAGGTTGAGGTTTAGGGTTGTGGTTAGGGTTAGGATTAGTGTGATGGTTAGTGTTAGGGTTAAGGTTAGTGTTAGGGTGAGGGTAAGTGTTAGGGTGAGGGTTTGTGTTACGGTGAGGTTTATGGTTAGGGTGAGGGTTAGGATTAGGGTTAGGTTTACTGTTAGGGTTAGGTTTAGTGTTTGGGTTGCTGTGAGGGTGAGGGTGAGGGTTAGGTTTAGGTTTAGTGTGAGGTTTAGGGTTTGGGTTAGGGTTAGAGTTAGGTTTAGGTTGAGTGTGATGTTTGGGGTTAGACTTAGGGTTAGGGTGAGGTTTAGTTTGAGGTTTAGGGTTAGGGATAGTTTTAGGGTTGGGTTTAGGTTGAGTGTTAGCTAGAGGGTTAGGGTTTGGGATAGGGTTAGGAATAGGGTTAGGGTGAGGGTGAGTGTAAGGGTTAGGATGAGGTTTAGGTTTACGCTTAGGGTTAGGCTGAGGGTGAGGTTGAGGGAGAGGGTTAGGGTTAGGTTGAGCATCAGGGTTAGAGTTAGTGGGAGGGTTAGGATGAGGGTTATGGTTAGGATAAGGGTTAGGGTGAGGGCTAGGTTGTGGGTGAGTTTTAGAGTTAGATTTAGAGTTAGGATTAGGGTCAGGTTTAGGGTGAGGGTGAGGGCGAGGTTTAGGGTTAGTGTTAGGGTTAGGGTGAGGCTAAGGGTGAGGGTTAGGGTTAGGGTTAGTGTTAGGGTTAGGGTTAATGTGAGGGATAGGGTTAGGTTGAGGGTTAGGATGAGGATTAGGGTTAGCATTAGGGTTAGGGTGAGAGTGAGTGTTAAGATTAGGGTTAGGCTTAGGGTTAGGGTTAGGTTTAGGGTTAGGATTAGTGTTATTGTTATGGTTAGGGTTAGATTTATGGTGAGGGTGAGGGTGATGGTGAGGGTTAGGGTGGGTTTATGGTTAGGGTTTGGATTAGGGTTAGGGTGAGGGTGAGGTTTTGGTTTAGATTTAGAGTTAGGCGTAGGGTTAGGTCGAGGTTTAGGGTTAGGGTTAGTGTTAGGGTTAATGTTCGGGTGAGGGTTAGGTTACGGTTTAGGGTCAGGATTAGTGTTAGATTTCGGATTAGGGTTCAGCTCACGGCTAGGGTGAGGGTGAGGGTTAGGGTAAGGCTTAGGCTTAGGGTTAGGCTGAGCATGAGGTTGAGGGTGAGGATTAGGGTTAGGGTCCTCGGTAGTTTTACGGTTTGGGTGAGGGTTAGGATGAGATTTAGTGTTAGGTTGAGGGTGAGTTTGATTATGTTGGTAAGGGTAAAGGTGAGGTTTAGGCTGAGGGTGAGGGTTAAGATAAGGGTGAGGGTTAGTGTTAAGTTTAGAGTTAGGGTAAGGTTTAGGGTTAGGGTTAGGGTGAGGGTTAGATTGAGGATTCGGTTTAGGGTTAGCGTGAGGTTTAAGGTGAGGATGAGGGTTAGTGTTAGGGTGAGGGTGAGGGTTAGAATTAGGGTTATGGTGAGGGCTAGGGTGAGGTTGAGGGTTAGGGTTAGGTTTAGGGTGAGTGTAGGGTGAGGGTTAGGGTTAGGTTTAAGATTAGTGATAGGGATAGTTTTAGGATTAGGTTTAGGGTGAGGGTGAGTGTGAGGGTTAGGGTAACCGTTAGGATTAGGCTTACGGTTAGGGTGAGGATTAGGGTTAGGGTTTGGGTTAGGGTGAGGGTTAGGCTGAGGATTAGGGTGAGGTTTAGGGTTAGAGTTAGGGTTAGGTTTAGGGTTAGGATTAGGGTTAGGTTTAAGGTTAGGGTTAGGATTACAATGAGGGTTAGGTTTAGGGTTAGGGTTAGGCTTAGGGTTAGGCTGAGGATGATGGTGAGGGTGAGGATTAGGGTTAGGGTTAGTTTTAGGGTTATTGTTAGTGCTATGGTTAGGGTTAAGTTTGCTGAGAGGGTGAGGCTGAGGGTGAGGGTTATGGTTAGGGTTAGGTTAAGGGTTAGTGTTATTGTTAGGGTTAGGGTTAGAGTTACGGTTAGGTTGAGCGTGAGAGTGAGGGTTAGGTTTAGGGTGAGGTTTAGAGTTAGGGATAGGGTTATGGTTAGGGTATGGGGGAGGTTTAACGTTAGAGTTCGGGTTACTTTTAGTGTGATTGTTAGTGTTAGGGTTAGTGTTAGGGTGAGGGTAAGTGTTAGGGTGAGGTTTTGGTTTACGGTGAGGGTTATCATTAGGGTGAGGGTTAGGGTTATGGTTATTGTTAGCGTTAGGGATATGGTTACGGTGAGGGTGAGGGTGAAGTTTAGGGTTAGGGTTAGTGTTAAGGTCAGGGTGAGGGTGAGGGTTAGCTTGAGGTTTAGGGATAGTGTTAGGTTTAGGGTTAGGTTTTGGGTGAGGGTGAGTGTGAGGGTTAGGGTGAGGGTTAGGCTTAGATTTCGAGTTAGGCTGAGGGTGAGGGTTGTGGTGAGGATTGGGGTTAGGTTGATGATTAGGGTTAGGATTAGTGTTATTGTTAGGTGTAGGGTGAGGGTGAGCATTAGTTTGAGGTTTAGGTTTAGGGTTAGGGTTCGGATTAGTGTGAGGGTTAGTGTTAGGGTTAGGGTTAGTGTTGGGGTGAGGGTAAGTGTTAGGGTGAGATTTTGGTTTACGGTGAGGGTTATGGTTAGGGTGAGGGTTAGGGTTATGGTTATTGTTAGGGATAGGGATACGGTTACGGTGAGGATGAGGGTGAAGTTAGGGTTAGGTTTGGGACGAGGTTTAGGTTTGGGGTTAGGTTAGATTTAGGGTTAGGGTTTGGGTTACGGTTAGGGTGAGGTTTAGGGTAAGGGTTCGGGTAATGGTTAGGGTGAGCGTTAGATTGAGGATGAGGGTTAGGGTTAGTGTGAGGTTTAGGGTGTGGATGAGGATTAGGGTTATGCTGAGGGTGAGGGTTAAGATAAGGGTGAGGGTTAGGGTTATGGTGAGGGTTAGGGTAAGGGTTCGGTTTATGCTTAGTGTGAGGGTTAGATTGAGGATTAGGGTTAGTGTTAGTGTGAGGTTTAGGGTGTGGATGAGGATTAGGGATAGGGTGATGGTGAGGGTTAGAATTAGGGTTAGTGTGAGGGCTAGGTTGAGGGTTAGGGTTAGGGTGAGGTTTAGAATTAGCGTGAGGGTTAGGGTTAGTGTGAGGGTTAGTGTTAGGGTTAGGATTAGTGTTAGGGTGAGGGTAAGTAATATGTTGAGAGTCAGGGTTAGGGTGAGGGTTATTTTTAGGGTTAGGGTTAGGGTTACGGTTACTGTGAGGGTGAGTGTGAGGGTTAGGGTTAGGGTGAGCTTTAGTGTTAGGGTTATGGTTAGAATTAGGGTTAGTGTGAGGGTGAGGTTTAGGGGTAGAGTTATGTTTAGGGTCGGGGTTAGGGTGAGGATGACGGTTAGGGTGAAGTTTAGGGTGGGGTTGAAGGTAAGGGTAAAGGTGAGGGTTAGGCCAAGTGTAAGGGTTATGGTAAGGGAGAGGGTTAGGTTTAGGGTGAGGATTAGGGTAAGGGTTACGGTGAGGGTGTGGGTTAGATTGAGGATTAGTGTTAGGGTTAGTGTGAGGTTTAGGGTGAGGATGAGGCTGAGGGTTAGGGTGAGGGCTAGGGTGAGGGTGAGGGTTAGGGTTAGTGTTAGGGTGAGGTTTAAGTTTAGGGTGATGGTTAGGGTTAATGTAAGGGTTAGGGTGAGTGTTAGGGTTAGGGTGAGTGTTAGGGTTAGGGTTAGGGTTATGGTTACAGTGAAGGTAAGGGTGAGGGTTAGGGTTAGTCCTAGGTTGAGGTTTAGGTTTAGGGTTTGGGTTAGAGTTAGGGTTAGGGTTAGCATGAGGTTTAGGGTTAGGATTAGGGTACAGGTGAGGGCTAGGGTGAGGGTTAGGGTCAGGGCTAGGAATAGTAATAGGGTTAGGTTTAGGATGAGGGTTAGGGTGAGTGTGAGTGTGAGAGTGAGGGTTAGGGTTAGGCTTAGGCTTAGGCTTAGGGTGAGGTTGAGGGTTAGGGCTAGGGTTTGGGTGAGGGTGAGGATGGGGCTGTTTATTAGGATTAGTTTTAGGATTAGGGTTAGGGTTAGGGTTAGGTTTACGGTGAGGGTTAGGGTTAGGCCTAGGTTAGGCTTAGGGTTAGGCTGACGTGAGGGTGGGCGTGAGGATTAGGGTTAGGCCTAGGGTTAAAATTCTGGTTATTGTTAGTGTTTTGGTTTGGGTTAAGTTTGAGTTGAGGGTGAGGCTGAGGGTGAGGGTTACTGTTAAGGTTAGGATTAGGCTTAGGGTTAGGCTGAGGGTGAGGTTGGGAGTGAGGAATAGGTTTTGGGTGATGGTTAGTTTTAGGGTTAGGGTGAGGGTTAGGATAAGGGTTAGGGTTAGGATTAGGTTTAGGGTGAGGGCTACGGTGAGGGTGAGGGTTAGGGTTAGGCTTAAGCTTAGGCTTCGGGTTAGGCTGAGGGTGAGGGTGAGGGTGAGGTTTAGGGTTAGGGTGATGGACTGGGTTAGGGTTAGGGTGAGTGTTAGGATGAGGGTTACGGTTAGGATGAGGATTAGGGTGAGCGTGACGGTAAGAGTAAACGTGAGGGTTAGGCTGAGGGTGAGTGTTCCCCAAACGGTGAGGGTTAGGATTAGGGTGAGGGTTAGGGTTAGGTTTAGGGTGAGAGTTAGGATGAGGGGGAGGTTTAAGGTTAGGTTTAGGGTGAGGACTAGGGTTAGGGTGATGTTTATGTTTAGTGTTAGGGTGAGGTTTAGGGTTAGGGTTAGGGTTAGGATCAGTGTGCGTTTGAGGTTGAGGGTTAGAGATATGGTTAGGGTGAGGGTTACGGTGAGGGTTAGGGTTAGGGTTAGGTTTAGGGTTAGGTTTTGGGTGAAGGTTAGGGTGAGGGTGTGTGTTAGGGTTAGGGTTGGGGTGAGGGTTTGGTTTAGGATTAGGGTTAGGGTGAGGGCTGGGGTGAGGATGAGTTTTAGGATTCGGTTTAGGGAGAGGGTGAGTGTGAGGGTTAGGTTTAGGGTTAGGGTGAGGTTGAGGATGAGGATGAGGGTTAGGGTTAGGGTGAGTTTTAGGGTTAGGGTTAGGGTGAGAGTTAGGTTTTGGGTTAACTTTAGGGTTAGGCTCTGTGTTAGGTTGAAGGTGTCGGTAAGGTTAACGGTGAGGGTAAGTCTGAGGGTGAGGGTTATGGTAAGGGTGAGGGTTATGGTTAGGGTGAGGGTTATGGTTAGGGTTAGAGTTAGGTTTCACCTGAGGGTGAGGGTGAGGATTAGGCTTAGGGTTAGGGTGAGGTTTAAGGTTAGAGTTATGGTTAGGGTGAGGGTTAGTGTGCGGGTTAGAGTTAGGTTTAGTGTTAGGGTTGGGTTAGGGTTAAGGTTAGGGTTAGGGATAGGGTTACATTTAGGATTATGGTTAGGGTGTGGGTGAGGGTGAGGTTTAGGCTTAGGGTTAGGCTTAGGCTTAGAGTTAGGCTGAGGGTGAGGGTGAGGGTTAGGTTTAGGGTGAGGGTTAGGGTTAGGCTTAGGGTGAGGGTTAGGATAAGGTATAGGGTTAGGATTCGGGTTAGGTTGAGGGCTAGGGTGAGGGTTAAATTTAGGTTTAGGTTTAGTGTGACATTTAGGGTTTGGGTTAGTTTTAGGGTTATGGTGAGGGTTCGGGTTAGGGTTACTGTATGGGTGAGGGTTAGGGTTAGGTTGAGGGTTAGGGTTAGGGTTAGGCAGAGGGTTAGGTTGGGGGTGAGGAATAGGTATTGGGTGATGGTTAGCGTTTGGGTTAGGGTGAGGGTTAGGATGAGAGTTAGGGTTAGGATTAGGTTTAGGGTGAGGGCTAGGGTGAGGGTGAGGATTAGGGTTAGGGTGAGGTTTAGGCTTAGGGTTATGCTGAGGGTGAGGGTGAGGTTGAGGGTTAGTGTTAGGTTGATGGATAGGGTTAGGGTTAGGGCGAGTGTTAGGATGAGGGTTATGGTTAGGGTGAGGGTTAGGGTGAGCGTGATGGTAAGAGTAAAGGTGAGGGTTAGGCTGAGGGTGAGTGTTCCTCTAACGTTGAGGGTTAGGATTAGGATGAGGGTTAGGATAAGGGTTAGGGTGAGGGTTAAGGTGAGTGTGAGGGTTAGATTGAAGATTAGGTTTAGGGTAAGTGTGAGGTTTAGGGTGAGGATGAGGGTTAGGATTAGGGTGAGGGTTAGGGTTAGAATTAGGGTTAGGGTGAGGGCTACGGTGAGGGTGAGGTTTAGGGTTAGGGTGAGGTTTAGGGTTAGGGTGAGTGTTAGGGTTACTGTTAGGGTTAGGGTTAGGGTTAGAGTTAGGGTTAGGGTAAGGGTGAGGGTAATTGTTAGGGTGAGGGTTAGGTTTAGGGTGAGGTTTATGGTTAGGGTTTTTGTTAGGTTTAGGGTTAGGGTTACAGTGAGGGTGAGGGTGAGGGTTAGGGTTAGTGTGAGGTTTAGGTTTAGGGTTAGGGTTTAAATTATGTTTAGGTTGAAGGTGAGGTTTAGGGTTAGAGTTAGGGTTAGGGTGAGTTTTAGGATGAGGGTTAGGGTTAGGGTTAATTTTAGTTTTGTGGTTAGGGTGATGGTTAGGGTGAAGGGTAGGGTTAGGTTTATGATTAGGATTAGGGTTAGGGTGAGAGTGAGTGTGTGGGTTAGGGTTAGGTTTAGGGTTAGGCTTAGGGTTAGGCTGAGGGTTAGGTTGAGGGTGAGGGTTATTGTTAGAATGAGGATTAGCGTTAGGTTTAGTTTGAGGGTTAGGATGAGGGTTAGGTTTAGGATTAGGGTTAGGGTGAGGGCTAGGGTGAGGTTGAGATTTAGGGTTCGGGTTAAGGTGAGGTTTAGGGTTAGGGTTAGGGATAGGGTCAGGGTGAGTTTGAGGTTTAGGTTTAGAGATAGGGTTAGGGTGAGGGTTCGGATTAGTGTTAGCCTTAGGGTTAGGTTTAGGGTGAGGGTTAGTGTTAGGGTGTGTGTTAGGGTTAGAGTTAGGTTTAGGATTAGGGTTAGGGAGAAGGTGAGTTTGAGGGTTAGGTTTAGGGTTAGGTTTAGGGTTAGGCTTAGGGTTAGGCTGAGGTTTATAATGAGGGTGAGTGTTAGGGTTAGGGTGAGGGTTAGGGTTAGGGTGAGGGTTAGGATAAGGGTTAGGGTTAGATTTAGGATGAGGGTGAGGCTTAGGGTTAGGGTTACGGTTAGGGTTAATGTGAGGTGTAGGGTGAGGATGAGGGTTAGGGTTAGGGTGAGGGTTAGGATTAGAATGAGGGTTATGGTGAGCGTTACGTTTAGGGCTAGGTTTCGGGTGAGGTTTACGGTTATGTTGAGGGTTAGAGTTAGTGGGAGGTTTAGTGTTAGTGTGAGGGTAAGTGTTAGGGTGAGGGTTAGGGTTAGGGTGAGAGTTATGTTTAGGGTGAGTTTTAGGGTTAGGTAAGGGTGAGGTTGAGGGTTAGGGTTAGGGTGAGGTTTAGGGTTAGAGTTAGGGTTAGGGTGAGGGTGAGGTTTAGTGTTAAAGTTAGGGTTCAGGTGAGGTTTAGGATGAGGGTTAGGGTAAGGGTTAGTTTTAGGTTTAGGGATAGGTTGGGGTTTAGGGTTAGGTTTATGATTAGGATTAGGGTTAGGGTGATGGTGAGTGTGTGGGTTAGGGTTAGGTTTAGGGTTAGGCTTAGGGTTAGGCTGAGGGTTATGTTGAGGTTGAGGATTAGTGTTAGGGTTAGTGTTAGGGTTAGGGTGAGGGTTAGGATGATGGTTAGGTTTAGGATTAGGGTTAGGGTGAGGGCTAGGGTGAGGGTGAGGTTTATAGTTAGTGTTAGTGTGAGGTTTAGGGTTAGGGTTAGGGTTAGGATCAGTGTGAGTTTGAGGTTTAGGGTTAGAGATAGGGTTAGGTTGAGGTTTACAGTGAGGGTTAGGGTTAGGTTTAGGGTTAGGGTGAAGGTTAGGATGAGGGTGTGTGTTAGGTTTAGGGTTAGGGTGAGGGTTAGTTTTTGGATTAGGGTTAGGGTGAGGGCTGGGGTGAGGGTGAGGTTTAGGAATAGGGTTAGGGAGAGGGTGTGTGTTAGGTTTAGGGTTAGGGTGAGGGTTAGGTTTTTGATTAGGTTTAGGGTGAGGGCTGGGGTGAGGGTGAGGTTTAGGAATAGGGTTAGGGAGAGGGTGAGTGTGAGGGTTAGGGTTAGGGTGAGTGTTAGGGTTAGGGTTAGTTTGAGAGTTAGGTTTCGGGTTAAGTTTAGGGTTAGGGTGAGAGGTTGAGGGTGTCGGTAAGGTTAAAGGTTAGAGTTAATCTGAGGGTCAGGGTTACCGTAAGGGTGAGGTTTATGGTTAGGGTGAGTGTTATGGTTAGGGTTAGAGTTAGGGTTCAGCTGAGGGTGAGGGTGAGGTTTAGGATTAGGGTGTGGGTGAGGTTTAGGTTTAGAGTTAAGGTTGGGGTGAGGGTTACGGTGAGGGTTAGGGTTATGGATAGGGTTACATTTTGGATTATGGTTAGGGTGTGGGTGAGGGTGAGGGTTAGGGTTAGGCTTAGGCTTAGGCTTAGGGTTAGGCTGAAGGTAAGGGTGAGGGTTAGGGTTAGGGTGAGGGTTAGGTTTAGTGTTAGGGTGAGTGTTAGGATGAGGTATAGGGTTAGGATTCGGGTTAGGTTGAGGGCTAGGGTGAGGGTTAAAGTTAGGATTAGGTTTAGTGTGAGGTTTAGGGTTTGGGTTAGGTTTAGGGTTAGGGTGAGGTTTAGGGTTAGGGTTACTGTATGGGTGAGGGTTAGGGTTAGGTTGAGGGTTAGGGTTAGGGTTAGGCTGAGGGTTAGGTTGGGGGTGAGGAATAGGTTTTGGGTGATGTTTAGCGTTTGGGTTAGGGTGAGGGTTAGGATGAGGGTTAGGGTTAGGATTAGGTTTAGGTTGATAGCTAGGGTGAGGGTGAGGATTAGGGTTAGGGTGAGGCTTAGGCTTAGGGTAGGGCTGACGGTGAGGGTGAGTGTGAGGGTTAGTGTTAGGTGGATGGATAGGGTTAGGGTTAGGGTGAGTGTTAGGATGACAGTTAGGGTTAGGGTGAGGGTTAGAGTGAGAGTGATGGTAAGAGTAAAGGTGAAGGTTAGGCTGAGGGTGAGTGTTCCCCTAAGGTTAAGGGTTAGGATTAGGGTGAGGGTTAGGTTAAGGGTTCAGGTGAGGGTTAGGGTGAGGGTGAGGGTTAGGGTTAGGGTGAGGGCTACGGTGAGGGTTAGGGTTAGTGTGAGGGTTAGGGTGAGGGTGAGGATGATGGTAAGTGTAAAGGTGAGGGTTAGGATAGGCTGAGGCTGAGGGTTAAGGTAAGGGTGAGTGTTAGGCTTAGAGTGAGGGTTAGGGTAAGGGTTCGGGTTAGAGTTAGGGTGAGGGTTAGATTGAGGATTAGGGTTAGGGTTAATGTGAGGTTTAGGGTGAGGATGAGTGTTAGGGTTAGGTTGAGGGTTAGGGTTAGAATTATGGTTAGGGTGAGGGCTAGGTTGAGGTTTAGGGTTAGAATTAGGGTTAAGGTGAGGTTTAGGGTTAGGGTGAGGGTGAGTTTAAGGTTCAGGTTGAGGGTTAGGCTGAGGGTAAGTGTTAGGGTTAGAGTTAGTTTTAGGGTGAGGGTAAGGGTGAGGGTTAGGGTATCGTTGAGGGTGACGGTTAGGGTGAGGTTTAGGTTTGGGGTTAGGGTTAGGGTGAGGGTTAGGGTGAGGAGTAGTGTTAGGATTAGGGTGAGGATTAGGGATAGTGTGAGGGTTAGGGTTAGAGTGACAGTAAGGCTTAGGGTGAGGGTTAGGGTTAGGGTGAGGGTTAACATTAGGGTTACCTTGAGGGTTAGTGTTAGGTTGGAGGTTAGGGTTAGGGTGAGGGTTAGGGTGAGTGTTAGGGTTAGGGTGAGTGATAGGATTAGGGTTAGGGTGAGGGTTAGGCTTAGGGTGATGTGTAGAATGAGGGTAAGGGCTAGGGTGAGGGTGAAAGTAAGGGTTAGGGTATGGGTGAGGGTTAAACTTAGGTTTAGGGTTAAGGTAATGCTGAGGGTTAGGGTGAGGGTGAAGTTAAGGGTTAGGATTAGGGTGAGGGTTAGGGGTAGTTTTAGGGTTCTAGTTAGGGTGAGAGGTAGGATGAGGGGTAGGTATAGAGTTAAGGTTAGAGTTAGTGTGAGGGTTAGGGTTAGGGTGAGGATAAGGTAAGGGTGAGGTTTGGGGTGAGGGTGAGGGTTAGGGTTACTCAATGTGAGGTTTAGGGTTATGGTTATGGTGAGGGTTAGTGTTAGGGTTATGTTTTGGGTGAGGGTGAGTATTTGAGGATGAGGGTTCTGGAGAGTGTGATGGTTAGGGTTTCAGTGAGGGTTAGGGTTAAGGTGAGTGTTAGGGTGACGGTGAGTGCGAGGTTTAGGGTTGGGGTTAGGGTTAGAGTGAGTGGTAAGGTGAGGGGTAGGGTTATGCTTAGGGTGAGGTTTAGGGTTACTGTGAGGGTTAGGGTTAGGGTGAGGTTTAGGGTTACTGTGAGGGTTCAAGTTAGGGTTAGGCTTAGTGTTAGGGTGAAGGTAAGGGTTTGGTTGAGGGTTAGGGTTAGGTGGAGGGTTTGGGTTAATGTGAGGGTCAGGGTTAGGGTGAGAGTTAGGGTTAGGTTGAGGGTTATAGGGTGAGGTTGAGGGTGAAGGTAAGGCTTAGGGTTAGGGTTAGGGTGAGGGTGAGTGTGAGGGTTAGGGATAGGGTTAAAGTTAGGCTTAGGGTTAGGCTGAGGGTGAGGGTGAGGATGAGACTGAGGGTTAAGGTGTGGGTGAGGGTTAGGTTTAATGTAAGTTTAAGGGTGAAAGTGAGTGTTAGGGTGCAGGTGAGGGTTAGAGTTAGGGTTAGGGTTAGTATCAGGGTTAGGTTTAGGGTTAGGTTGAGAGTTAGGATGAGGGTTAGTGTTAGGGTTAGGGTTAGGGTTAGGGTTAGGGTTAGGCTGAGGGTGAGGTTGAGGGTGAGGGTTAGGGTTAGTTTGAGCGTTAGGGTTGGGAATAGGGTGAGGGTTAGGATGAAGGTTAGGGTGAGGGTAAGGTTTAGCTTGAGGGTTAGGGTGAGTGTGAGGGTTAGGGTTAGGGTTAGTGTTAGGGTGAGGGTAAGTGTTAGTGTTAGGTTTAGGTTTACGGTGAGGGTGAGGGTTAGGTTTAGGTTGAGGGTTAGGGTTAGGGTTAGGGTGAGGGTGAGGGTGAGGTTTAGGATAAAGGTTAGTGTTAGTGTTATTTTTAGGGTTATGGTTAGGTTTATGGTTACGTTGAGGGTGAGGGTTAGGGTTAGGGTGAGGTTTAGGTTTAGGTTTAGGGTTAGGGTTAGGGTTAGGATGAGGTTTAAGGTGAGTGTTAGGGTTAAAGTTTGAGTGAGGGTTAGGGTTATTGTGAAGGTTAGGTTTAGGGTTAGGGCTAAGGTGAGGGTTAGGGTGAGGGTAATGTAAAGGTAAGGATGAGGTTTTTGATGAGGGTGAGGGTTACGGTAAGGGTTACGGTTAGTGTTAGGGTGAGGGTTAGGGTTAGCAATAGGGTTAGTGTGAGGGCTAAGGTGAGGGTGAGGGTTAGGGTTAGGGTTAGGTTTAGGGTGAGGGTTAGGCTTAGGCTGAGGGTTAGGGTTAGTGGGATGGTTGGTGTTAGGGTTAGGCTTAGTGTTAGGGTGAGCGTAAGGGTTAAGGTGAAGGTTAGGGTTAGGGTGAGGTTTAGGGTTAGGGTGAGGGTCAGGGTTAGGGTTAGGTTTAGGCTGAGGGTTAGGTGAGGGTTAGGGTTAGTGTTAGGGTAAGGGTTAGTGTTAGGGTGGGGGTTAGTGTTAGTGTTAGAGTTAGGGTTAGTGTTAGGGTTAGGTTGAGGGTTACGGTGAGGGTGAGGGTTAGGGTTAGGTTTAGGTTTATCATGTGGGTAAGTGATAGCGTTAGGGTTAGGGTGAGTGTTAGAATTAGCATTAGGGTTGGAGTGAAGGTTAGGGTGAGGGTTAGGTTTAGGGTTAAGGTGAGCTTGAGGGTGAGGTTTAGGGTTAGGGTGAGTTTGAGGGTTAGGGTGAGGGTTAGTGTTAGTGTTAGCGTGACGGTAATGGTGAGGGTGATGGTTAGGGTTAGAGTTATGGTGGGGGTTAGGTTTAGTGTGAGGTTTAGGGTGAGGATGAGGTTAAGGCTTAGGGTGATGTTTAGGTTAAGGGTGAGGGTTAGGGTTAGGGTTAGGGTTAGTGTGAGAGTTAAGATTGGGGTTAGGTTTAGGATTAATGTGAGGGTAAGCATTAGGGTGATGGTTAGGGTGAGGATGAATTTTAGGGTTAGGAATAGTGATAGAGTTAGTGTTACGCTGAGCATGAGGGTGAGGGTGAGGGTTAGGGTTAGTGTTAGGGTGAGGGTGATAGTAAGGGTAAAGGTGAGGGTTAGGCTGAGGGTGAGGGTTAAGATAAGGGTGAGTGTTAGGGTTAGAGTGAGGGTTAGGGTAAGGATTCTGGTTAGGGTGAGGGTTAGATTGAGGATTAGGGTTAGGGTTAATGTGAGGTTTAGGGTGAGGATGAGGGTTAGGGTTAGGTTAAGGGTTAGGGTTAGAATTATGGTTAAGGTGAAGGCTAGGGTGAGGTTTAGGGTTAGGGTTAGGGTGAGGTTTAGGGTTAGCGTGAGGGTGAGGTTTAGGGTTAGCGTGAGGGTGAGGTGAAGGTTCAGGTTGAGGGTTAGGCTGAGGGTAAGGGTTAGGGTTAGAGTTAGGTTTAGGGTGAGGGTAAGAGTGAGGGTTAGGGTGACGGTGAGGCTGACGGTAAGGGTGAGGGTTAGGTTTGGGGTTAGAGTTAGGGTGAGGGTTAGGGTGAGGGGTAGTGTTAGGGTTAGGGTGAGGATTAGGGATAGTGTGAGCGTTAGGGTTAGAGTGACGGTAAGGCTTAGGGTGAGGGTTAGGGTTAGGGTGAGGGTTAGCGTTAGGTTTAGGTTGAGGGTTAGTGTTAGGTTGGAGGTTAGGGTTAGGGTGAGTGTTAGGGTTAGGCTGAGTGATAGTACTAGGGTTATTGTGAGGGTTAGGTTTAGGGTGATATGTAGAATGAGGGTGAGGGTTAGTGTGAGGGTGACAGTTAGGGTTAGGGTATGGGTTAGGTTTAAGTTTAGGGTGAGGGTTAAGGTAATGCTGAGGGTTAGGGTGCGGGTGAGGTTAAGGGTTAGGATTAGGGTGAGGGTGAGTGTTAGGGTTAGGGTTATAGTTAGGGTGAGGGGTAGGGTGAGGGGTAGGGTTAGAGTTAAGTTTAGAGTTAGTGTGAGGGTTAGGGTTAGGGTGAGGATAAGTTAAGGGTGAGGGTTGGGATGAGGGTGAGGGTTAGGGTTACTCTTAGTGTGAGGGTTAGGTTTACGGTTATGGTGAGGGTTAGGGTTAGGCTTATGTTTAGGGTGAGGGTGGGTCTTAGAGTGAGGATGAGGGTTCTGGAGAGTGTGACGGTTAGGATTTCCTTGAGGGTTAGGGTTAGGGTGAGGTTTAGGGTTAGGGTTAGGGTTAGGTTTAGGGTGAGGGTGAGGTTTGGGGTTAGAGGTAGGGTTAGGGGGACTGTTAGCGTGACGTTTAGGGTTAGGGTTAGTGTTAGGTTTATGGTTAGGGTGAGGCTGAGGTTGAGGTTTAGGGTTAGGGTTAGTGTCAGAGTTAGCGTGAGGGTTAGGGTGAGTGTGAGGGTTAGCCTGAGGTTTAGGTTTATGATTAGGGTAAGGGTTAGGGTGAGTGTGAGTGTTAGGGTTAGGGTTAGGCTTAGTCTTAGGGTTAGGCTGAGGGTGAAGCTGAGGGTGAGGGTTAGGGTCAGGATTAGGGTTAAGATTAGGGTTAGGATTAGCGTTAGGGTGAGGGCTTGGGTGAGGTTGAGGGTTAGGGTTAGTGTTAGGGTAAGGTTTAGGATTAGGGTTAGGATTAGGGTGAGGGTTAGGATGAGGGTTAGGTTTACAGTGAGGGTGAGGTTTAGGGTTAGGTTGAGGGTTAGGGTTAGGATTAGAATTGGAGTGAGGGTGAGTGTTAGGATTAGGGTTAGGGTTAAGGTTAGGTTTAGGTTTAGGATTAGTGTTATTGTTATGGTTAGCGTTAGAGTTATGGTGAGGGTGAGTGTGAGTGTGAGGTATAGGGTTAGGTTTAGGGTGAGGATTAGGGTTAGGGCTAGGATTAGGGTTAGGACGACGATGAGGTTTAGGGTTAGATTTAGGGTTAGGTGGAGGGTTAATGTTAGGGTTAGTGTTCATTTTAAGGTTAGGGTGAGGGTTAGGTTGAGGTTTAGGGTCAGGGTTAGGGTTAGGATTAAGTTTAAGGTGAGGGTGAGGGTGAGGGTTTGCGTTAGGCTTAGGCTTAAGGATAGGCTGAGGGTGAGGGTGGCGGTGAGGATTAGGGTTAGTGTTATGGTTATGGTTAAGTTTAGGGGGAGAGTTAGGATGAGGGTTAGGGTTAGGATTAGGGTTAGGTTAAGGGCTAGGGTGAGGTTTAGGGTTAGGGTTAGGGTTAGGATTAATTTTAGGTTTGGGCTTAAGGTGAGTGTTATGGTGAGGGTGAGGGTTAAGTTAGGGTTAGGGTTAGGATTAGGGTTAGTGTTAGGGTGAGTGTGAGGGTTAGGGTTAGGGTTAGGCTTAGGGTTAGGTTGACGGCTAGGGTGAGGGGGAGGTTTAGGGTTAGTGTTTGGGTGAGGTTTAGGGTTAGGGTTAGGGTTTGGGTGAGGGTTAGGATTATGGTTATTGTTAGGGTTAGTGTGAGGGTTAGGGTTAGGCTTAGGCTTAGGTTTAGGCTGAGCGTGAGGGTGAGGGTGAGGGTTATGGTTAGGGTTAGGGTGAGAGCTAGGGTTCGGGTTAAGTTTAGGGTTAGCGTGAGGGTTAGGGTAAGGGTTACAGTGAGGGTGTGGTTTAGGGTTAGGTTGAGGGTTAGGGTTAGGTTTAGAGTTAGGGTGAGTGTGAATGGTGAGTGTTAGGGTTAGTGTTAGGGTGAGGGTTAGGATGAGGATTAGGGTTAGGATTAGGATTAGTGTGAGGGCTAGGGTGAGGTTGAGGTTTAGGGTTAGGGTTAGGGTGAGGTTTAGGGTTAGGGTTAGGTTTAGTGTTAGGGTTTGTGTTACGTTTCGGGATAGGGTGAGGTTTAGGGTTAGGGTTACGGTCAGCCTGAGGGTTAAGGTTAGGGTTAGAGTGAGGTTTTGGATGATGATTAGGGTTAGGATTAGGGTTAGGTTGAGGGCTAGGGTGAGGGTGAGGGTTAGGGTTAGTGTTTGGATGAGGTTTAGGTTTAGGGTTAGGGTTTGGGTGAGGGTTAGGATGTGGGTTAGAGTTATGGTGAGGGTGAGGGTTTGGGTTAGGTTGAGGGTTAGGGTTAGGATTTGGGTTAGGGTGAGGGGTTAGTTTTAGGGTTATATTTACGGTTAGGGAGAGGGTTAGGTTGAGGTTTAGGGTTAGGGTTATGGTTAGTGTTAGGGTTAAGGTTAGGGTGAGGGTGAGTGTGAGGGTTAGGGTTAGGGTTAGGATTAGGCTTACGGTTAGTCTCAGGGTGAGTGTGGGGGTGAGGATTAGGGTTAGGGTTATAGTTAGGGTTAGGGTTAGGGTGAGGGTTAGGGTTAGGGTTAGGTTGAGGGTGAGGTTTAGGGGTAGAGTTAGGGTTATAATCAGGGTTTGGGTCAGGCTGAGGGTTAGGGTGGGGGTGATGTTAATGGTAAAGTTGATTTTAAGGCTGAAGGTGAGAATTAAGGTAAGGGTTAGTGTTAATATTAGGGTGATGGTTAGGGTTAGGGTTAGGGTGAGGGTGAGGTTTAGATTGAGGATTAGTGTTAGGGTTATTGTGAGGTTTAGGGTGAGTATGAGGTTTAGGGTTAGGGATAGGGTTAGGGTGAGGTTGAGGTTTAGGGTTAGTGTTAGGGTGAGGTTTAGGGTTAGGGTTAGGGTGATGGTTAGGGTTAGTGTTAGGGTGAGGTTTAGGGTTAGGGTTAAGGTTAGGGTGAGGGCTATGGTGAGGGTGAGGGTTATGGTGAGTGTTAAGATGAGGTTTAGGTTTAGGGTAAGGGTTAGGTTGAGGATGATGGTAAGAGTAAAGGTATGGTTTAGGCTGAGGGTGAGGGTTAAGATAAGGGTGAGAGTTAGGATTAGGTTTAGTGTGAGGGCTAGGTTGAGGGTTAGGCTGAGTTTTAAGCTTAGGGATAGGGTTAGGTTTAGGATTTGGGTTAGGGTGAGTGAGTGTGAGCATTAGGGTTAGTGTTAGGGTTAGGCTGAGGGTGATGGTGGGGGTGAGGATTAGGGTTAAGATTAGTGTTATTGTTTGGGTTAGGGTTAGAGTTACCTTGAGGTTGAGGGTGAGGGTTAGGGTTAGGGTGGGGTTTGGGTTAGGGTTAGGGTTAGGGTTAGGGTGAGGGTGAGGTTTAGGGGTAGATATAGGTTTAGGGGGAGGTTTTAGGTGAGGGTTACCGTTAGGATGAGGTTTAGGGTTAGGATTATGTTTTAAGTTTAGACTTATGGTGAGGGTGAGTGTGCGGGTGAGTGTGAGGGTTAGGGATAGGTTAGGGTTAGGCTTAGGGTTAGGCTTAGGTTTAGGCTGAGGGTGAGGTTTAGGGTTAGGGTGAGGGTTAGTGTTAGGATTATGGTGAGGGTTAGATTGAGGGTAGGGTTAGGATTAGGGTTAGGGTGAGGTATAGGGTGAGGGTGATGTTTAGGATTAGGGTTAGGGTGAGGGCTATGGTGAGGGTGTGGTTTAGGGTTAGGGTTTGGCTGAGGTTTAGGGTTAGGATTAGGGTTAGTGTTGGGGTGTGGGTGAGGTTTCGGTTAAGGTTAGGGTTAAGTTGAGCCTGAGGGTGAGGGTTAGTGTTAGGGTTAGGCATATTATTAGTTTAAGGTTTAGGGTGAGTGTGAGGGTTAGGGTTAGGTTTAGTGTTAATATTAGGGTTACACTGAGGGTGAGGGTGAGGGTTAGGGTGAGAGTTAGTGTTCAGGTTAAGTTTAGGGTGATGGTGAGGGTGAGGGTTAGGGTTAGATTGAGCGTGAGGTTTAGGGTTAGGTTGAGGGTTAGGGTTTGGGTTAGGGTTAGTGTTAGGGTGAGGTTTGGCATGAGGATTAGCGTTAGGATTAGGGTTAGGGTGAGGGCTAGGGTGAGGGTGAGGGTTAGGGTTAGTGTTAGGGTGAGGTTTAGGTTTAGGGTGAGGATTAGGATGAGGGTTAGGGTTACGGTAAGGGTGAGGGTTAGGGTTAGGGTGAGGGTGAGGGTTAGGATTTGCGTTAGGGTGAGGGTTAGTTTTAGGGTTAAATTTAGGGTTAGTGGGAGGGTTAAGTTGAGGTTAAGGGTTAGGGTTAGGGTTAGTGTTAGGGTTAAGCTTAGGGTGAGAGTTAGTGTTCAGGTTAAGTTTAGGGTGAGGGTGAGGGTTAGGTTGAGGGTTAGGGTTAGGGTGAGGGTTAGGGTGAGGTTTAGGATGAGGATTAGGGTAAGGATTAGGGTTAGGGTGAGGGCTAGTTTGTGGGATAGTGTGAGGGTTTGTTTTAGGGTTAGTGTTAGGGTGAGTTTTAGGGTTAAGGTGAGGGTTAGGATGAGGTTTAGGGTTACGGTAAGGGTGAGGGTTAGGGTTAGGGTGAGGGTTAGGATTAAGATTAGGTTAAGGGTCAGGGTGAGGGTTAGGATTAGGGTTAGGGTTAGGGTTATTGTTAGGGTTAGGGTTACGGTTACGGTTACTGAGAGGGTGAGGGTGAGGGTTAGGGTTAGGGGTAAGGTGAGGTTTTTAGTTTTAGGGTTAGGGTTAGACTTAGGGTTAGGGTGAGGTTAGGGTTATGGTTAGTGTGAGGTTTAGTGTTAGGGTTAGGGTTAGGGTGAGGCTGAGGAGGAGTGTTAGGGTTAGGGTTAGTGTTAGAGTTAGGGTTACAGTGAGGGTTAGAGTGAGGTTGAGGGTTAGGCTTAGTGTTAGGATTAGGATTAGGGTAAGGGTTAGGGTGAGTTTGAGGGTTAGGGTTAGGTTTAGGCTTAGGGTTAGGCTGATGGTGAGGATGAGGGTGAGGGTAAGGGTTAGGGTTAGGGTTTGGGTGATAGTTAGTGTTTGGGTTAAATTTATGGTTAGGGTGAATGTTAGGGTTAGGGTTATGTTGAGCGTGAGGGTTAGGGTTAGGTTGAGGATTAGGGTTAGGCTTAGGATTAGGGTGAGGGTTATGGTTAGGGTTAGGGTGAGGGTTAGGATGAGGATTAGGGTTAGGATTAGGGTTAGGGTGAGGACTAGGGTGAGGGTGAGGTTTAGGGTTACAGTTTGGGTGAGGTTTAGGGTTAGGGTTAGAGTTTGGGTGAGGGTTATGATGAGGGTTAGAGTTACGGTGAGGTTGAGGGTTAGGGTTAGGTTGAGGCTTAGGGTTAGGATTTGGGTTAGAGTGAGGGTTAGTTTCAGGGTTATATTTAGGGTTAGTGGGAGGGTTAGGTCCAGGGTTAGGGTTAGGTTTAGGGTTAGTGTTAGGGTATAGTTTAGGGTGAGGGTTAGGTTGAGCTTTAGGGTTAGGGTTAAGATTAGAGTTAGGATTAGGGTTAGGGTGAGGGTTAGTTTGAGGGTTAGGGTTAGCGTTAGGGTTAGGGTGAGGGTTAGGTTTAGGATTAGGGTTATTGTTAGTGTTATGGTTATGGTTAAATTTGCAGTGAGGGGGAGGGGGAGGGGGAGGGTTATGGTTCGGTTTGGGTTAGGGTTAGTGTTAGGGTTAGTGTTATTGTTAGGGTTAGGGTTAGCGTTATGGTGAGGTTGAGGGTGAGGGTGAGGATTAGGGTTAAGGTGAGGTTTAAGTTTAGGGTTAGGGTTAGGGTTAGGGTGAGGGTGAGGTTTAGGGATAGAGTTAGGCTTAGGGTGGAGGATTAGGGTGAGGTTTAGGGCTAGGGTTAGTGTTAGGTTTAGGGTGAGGGTGAGGGTTAGGTTGAGGTTTAGGGATAGGGTTAGGTTTAGGATTAGTGTTAGGGTGAATGTTAGTGTGAGGGTTATGATGAAGGTTAGGCTTAGGCTTAGGTTTAGGCTGAGCTTGAGTGTGGGTGTAAGGATTAAGGTTAGGGTGATGATTACGGTTAGGGTTAGTGTTATTGTTAGGGTTAGGGTTATAGTTACAGTGAAGGTAAGGGTGGGGTGAGGGTTAGCGTTAGGGATAGGGTGGGGTTTAGGGTTAGGGTTAGGGTTAGGGTGAGGGTGAGGTTTAGGGTTAGATATAGTGTTAGGGGGAGGGTAAGGGTGATGGTTAGGGTTAGGGTTAGTTTTAGAGTTAGGGTGAGGGTGAGGTTTAGGTTTAGGTTTAGTGTTAGGCTAAGGGTTAGGCTGAGGGTGATGGTGAGGGAGAGGGTTAGGGTTAGGTTTTGGGTTAGGGTTAGGTTTATTGGGAGGGTTATGATGAGGGTTAGGGTCAGGATTATGGTTAGGGTGAGGCTTAGGGTTACAGAAGCGTGAGGGTTAGGGTTAGGGTGTGGGTTAGGGTTAGGATTAAGGTGAGGGTGATTGTGAGGGTTAGGATTAGGGTTAGGGTTAGGGTTATTGTTAGGGTTAGGGTTAGGGTTAGGGTTATGGTGAGGGTGAGGTTATGGTTAAGTTTAGGGAGAGGTTTTTAGTGTTAAGGTTAAGGTTAGAGTTAGGGTTATTGTTAGGGTGAGGTTTAGGGGTAGATTTAGGGTTAGGGTGAGGGTTAGGGTATGGGTTAGGGTTAGGGTGAGGGTTAAGTTGGGGGTGACCACAAGTTTAAAGATGAGTGTTAGGCCTAGGGTGAGGGTTGTGGTAAGGATAAGGGTTAGGGTTAGGGTGAGGGTGAGGGTTAGATTGTGGATTAGTGTTAGGGTTAGTGTGAGGTTTAGGTTAAGGATGAGGGTTAGGGTTAGGGTGAGGGCTAGGGTGAAGTTGAGGATTAGGGTTAGTGTTAGGGTAATGTCAGGGTTAGGGTTAGGGTTATGGTTAGGGTTAGGGTTAGGGTTGGTTTAGTGTTAGGCGTAGGGTTGAGGTATGTTTAAGGTTAGGGTTAGGGTTATTATTAGGGTTAGGGTTAGGATGAGGTTTAGGTTTAGGGTTAGGGTTAGGCTTAGGGTTTCGCTGAGGGAGAGGATGAGCATGAGAGTTAGGGTTAGGGTTATTTTTAGGTTTAGGGTTTGGTCGAGGGTTAGTGTTATTGTTAGGTTTAGTGTTAGAGTTGCGGTGAGGTTGTGGGTGAGGGTGAGGGTTAGGGTTCGGTGAGATTTCGCGTTAGGGTTAGGGTGAGGGTGAGGTTTAGGGTTAGAGTTAGGGTTAGGGCGACGGTTAGGGTGAGTTTTAGGGTGAGGGTTAGTGTTAGAGTTAGGGATAGGGTGAGTGTTATGGTGAGGGTGAGGATTAGGCTTAGGTTTTGGATTAGGAATAGGGTAAGGTTTAGAGTTAGTGTGAGGGTTAGGGTTAGGGTTCGGGTTAGGCTTAGGGTTTTGCTGAGGGAGAGGGTGAGAATGAGGGTTAGGGTCAGGTTTAGGTTTAGGGTTAGGGTTAGGCTTTTGGTTTCGCTGAGGGAGAGTGTGAGCATGAGGGTTAGGGTTAGGGTGAGGTTTAGGAATAGAGTTAAGGTAGTGTGAGGATTAGGGTTGTAGGGAGCCGAGGCGAGACTCAGCCCACTCCCTTGCAGTTTTGAGGATTACCACTCCAGACGGTGCTTGGCGGGACGCCTGGGCTGTGCGCGTGCGCGAGCCCGGTAGTGTCCCCAGCCAATCCCATGACACCTGGTGACGGTAAAAGGCAAGCGACCAACAATAGAAAAGACCCGTGTTCGAATTCCCTATATAAGCGGCTGTGTTTCGGGTGCACGCTCTCTCGCGCCCAAGCTCTCCTACAACTAAAAGGCTCTCCAATAAAGCGTGATCTGAGAAGACTCCTGGTGTGGTGGTGGTTTTTCCTCGCTGGTCGAGTAGGCGGTCACTACAACTGGTGCCGAAACCCGGGAACGAACCTGGGACGGGACCCGCGCAAGAGGCCGAATTGGAGCCAGAACTCAGCACGCGGAGAGGAGACCTCGGTAAATATCCCCCGGTATGCTGTTCACTATAGATTTAGATATTTATTGGTTGCTTGCATTGCTTCTTCCCTTGTGGCTTGTCTTTTTGATGGTGCGCACTTGCCTCGAGGAGGGAGGGTTTGATTTAATCCAGGAAGGACGCAAAGTACTAACGCAGCATCAGGATAGTCTATCAGAGTCAGCATACAGTAAGGGGGAGGAAAATAGGCCTAAAAGAAAAAGGGAAAAAAGAGAAAAGGATCCTAAAGAATTAAAGCAAGAGGGGCTGCAGCCCTCACAAAAGGAGAAGGGTTTCAGAGAGGAGGGGGTCTCAAGGAGACTCCCGTGCCCTTCTTTAAAAGCAAACCGGTTCTCAGCCCTACATGTGGAAGGGCGGGACCAAGAATATAGTAATCTTGTGAGTGACTCAGAGGAAGAAATGTTAGAGGAGGAGGGAGAACAGCTCGATCCAGCTGATAGTGAAGACTTAGAAGAGACTGCGGCGGAGCACGTGGCAGACAGATATGGAGGGTGGCGCCCCCTAGGGGTGGGAGTACCGCACCAGCCAGGGAGAGGAAACGGAGCTGCCCCTCACCCGTCAGCCCCCCCGCCGTGCCCGCCGGCAGGGAAGAGTCACTTTATAAAAGGCAGCACCTGGTCGCCGTTAGCGGCCGCCTTTCCAGTTTTTGAAAATCCCATTACTAATGAGAGAATTCTTGAGCCGGTTTCCTACTCCCAGTTAAAAGATTTAGTTGAGGCAGTCAGGACTTATGGAGTGACGGCCAATTATACCACTGCCTTGCTTCGAAGGCTAACTATTAATGCTATGATTCTGTGGGAGCAAAAACTGTTCAATATTTTCCTGAATTAGTGGCTAAACAGACAATTTTGATCTGAGAAAAAAAAATAAAAATAAAAAAAATTAAAAAAAAACAGGCAATTTTGGGTATGAAGTATTGTTTGATGCACTTTGCAAAAATTCCAGATAAATTAATTATTCCATACACCCGTGAGCAAGTTGAAATTTTAGCAGCCACAATGGATATGTGGGCAATTCTTGTTTGCTCATTTCCAAATGTAATTGATAATCATTATCCTAAGCATCCTCTGCTTGCCATAGTTAACAAAAATTTAGTGTATTTTCCTGTTGTCACTTCAAAGGAGCCCTTGGCTGATGCTCTAACCATCTTTACGGATGGATCAAAATCTGGACAAGGTGCCTTTTTTGTTCAAGGACACAAACAGCCGGTAGTCTTTAATTTTCGGCCGAATGTCCCACAGGCTGTTGAATGTTTAATTGTGCTTGAAGTTTTTAAAAGATTTGATCAACCTTTTAACTTATTTTCTGATTCATTATATGTTGTAAATGCCGTTGCTTCTCTTGAAGTTGCTGCTTCAGTTAAGCAGGCCAGTACAATTTCTAATGTTTTGTTACAGATTCAATCCCTTATCTTAAACAGAAAACATCCTTTTTATATTGGACATATTCGTGCCCACTCCATGTTGCCAGGCCTGATGGCAAAGTGTAATGATTTGGTGGACCAGGCAACTCGGGCTGTGGCTGTGGTCGCTGCTGATCCTGTAGAATTGGCAAAAGACTTTCATAAATTGTGTCATGTACCTGCTAATACCCTTAGGAAAAGATATAATTTGTCCAGGCATGTGGCAAGAGATATTGTTAAAGCCTGTAAATCTTGTGTTACCTTTCTTCATCTTCCCCATGTGGGGGTAAACCCCAGGGGGTTGAGACCAAACGCCCTATGGCAAATGGATGTTACTCATCTGACGGAATTTGGTAAGTTGAAATATTTACATGTGTCTGTGGACACCTTTTCCGGTGTCATTCATGCCACACCTCTGGCAGGAGAAAAGGTGTCTCACGTCAGAATACACTGCTTAGAAGCTTGGGCAGCTTGGGGAAAGCCCCTTAGACTCAAGATGGATAATGGCCCTGCTTATACTTCCCATGGTTTTCGCGCCTTTTGCGCACAAATGCAGGTTGCCCACACCACTGGATTGCCCTACAATCCTCAAGGACAAGGTATAGTGGAAAGAGCTAATAGAAGCATAAAAGAAATGCTTCAAAAACAAAAAGGGGGAGTTGCTGAGTCCGCGTCCCCCAGGGAAAGACTTTCTCTTGCGCTCTTTACCCTTAATTTTTTAATTCTAAATGACAATGATCAGTCTGCCGCAGATCAGCATATGACAAAAGACTCCATGGATACTAAAGACATGGTTATGTGGAAGGATGTTATTAATAATAAATGGTATGGACCGGATCCGGTAATAACGAGATCCAGGGGAGCTGTTTGTGTTTTTCCACAGAGTCAAGAAGTACCTCACTGGGTGCCAACGAGACTGACCAGGCCGGTGGAGACTGTAGAAAAACCCCCTCTTGAAGATGCAGCTGATCTTCTTGCTGTTAGCAACAGTGCTAATAGCAATCCCTGTGATAGCTAAACCAATGATGCTGTGGGCTGTTACAATTTACTGACTGGATTGCCTCTGCGGTGTCCTTTTCCAAAGAGCGGGTGGGAGTCGGAATGTTTTTAGCCTGCTGCTTGGGAGGATGCGTGGTCTGCCTATGGTTGGTCTGTCGCCTTCGAGCCCAAACCAGAAGGGACAAGGTTGTTATCTTGCAAGCATTAGCCGCTTTGGAGAGTGGATCCTCACCCCAGATTTGGCTGTCGGCCCTAAGAGGCAGTTAAGCCTTACCATTCTGCATAGCCTTAGCACCCCGAGGGATCAGGGGATCCCATTGCACCGGGACAGGTATGCAACTTGCAATTTGGGACAGGGTGCTAGGCAAGTGCACTGCACTTGAGGGTCTCATCCCCTCAAGAAGAGCATGCTGGGTAGCAAGTGGGTTGATGCCCAAGATCCCACCACTGCAAAAAAGGCATCGGACGGGCCTGGTCATCACTGGGGAAGGCGCCCCTCAGGCGAAGGCCAGTGCAAGGTCCTCTCATTAATGTCTTAGACAGAGGCCCAACCTCTACTCTTACCTGTTGCCATAAAACAAAGAAGGGGGAACTGTAGGGAGCCGAGGCGAGACTCCGCCCACTCCCTTGCAGTTTTGAGGATTACCACTCCAGACGGTGCTTGGCGGGACGCCTGGGCTGTGCGCGTGCGCGAGCCCGGTAGTGTCCCCAGCCAATCCCATGACACCTGGTGACGGTAAAAGGCAAGCGACCAACAATAGAAAAGACCCGTGTTCGAATTCCCTATATAAGCGGCTGTGTTTCGGGTGCACGCTCTCTCGCGCCCAAGCTCTCCTACAACTACAAGGCTCTCCAATAAAGCGTGATCTGAGAAGACTCCTGGTGTGGTGGTCATTTTCCTCGCTGGTCGAGTAGGCGGTCACTACATAGGGTGAGGGTTAGGGTTAAGGTGAGTGTGAGGCTTGGGGTTAGAGTCAGGGTTAGGGTGAGTTTTAGGGTGAGGGTTAGGTTTAGAGTGAGGGTTAGGGTTAGGGTTAGGATGAGATTGATGGTTAGATTGAGGATTAGTGTTCGGTTAGTGTGAGGTTTATGGTGAGGATGAGGGATAGGGTTAGGATGAGGGTTAGGGTTAGGATTAGGGTGAGGTTAAGGGTTAGCGTGTTGGTTAGGGTTAGTGTGAGTGTTTGTGTTATGTGTAGGTTTAGTGTTAGGGTGAGGGTAAGTGTTAGGGTGAGGGTTAGTGTTATGGTGAGGGTTATGTTAAGGGTGAGGATTAGGGTTAGGCTTATTCTTAGGGTTAGGTTTAGGGTTACAGTTACGGTGAGGGTGAGGGTTAGGGTTAGGAAGAGGTTTCGGTTTAGGGTTAGGGTTAGTGTTAGTGTTAGGGTGAGAGTGAGGTTTACGGATAATGTTAGGGTTAGTGTTAGGGTTAGGGTTAGGGTGAGGGTTAGGGTTCGGGTTAGGCTTAGGCTTAGGCTTAGGCTTAGGATGAGCATGAGGGTGAGTGTTAGGGTTAGGGTTAGGGTGACGGTTAGGGTTAGGGTTAGGGTGAGGGTTACCATGAGGTTTAGGGTTAGGATTAGGGTTAGGCTAAAGGCTAGATTGAGGCTTAGGGTGAGGGTTAGGGTTAGGGATAGTGTTAGGTTTAGGATTAGGGTTAGGGTGAGGGTGAGTGTGAGGGTTAGGGTTAGGGTTAGGTTAGGCTTAAGGTTAGGGTGAGCGTTAGATTTAGGGTTAGTTTTAGGGTGAGGGTAAGGGTGAGGATTAGGGTTAGGTTTAAGGTTAGGGTTAGGGTTATTGTTAGGGTTAGGGTTAGGGTTAGAGTTAAGGTGAGGGTGAGGGTGAGGTTGAGGGTTAGGATTAGGGTTAGATTGGGGTTTAGGGTTAGGTTAAGGTTAATGTTAGTGTGAGGGTGAGTTTTAGGATTAGATATAGGTTTAGGGGGAGGGCTAGGGTGAGGGTTAGGGTGAGGGTCAGTGTTAGGGTTAGAGTGAGGGTGAGGGTTAGGTTGAGGTTTAGGGTTAGGTTAGGGTTAGGATTAGTGTGATGGTTAGTGTTAGGGTTAGGGTTAGTTTTAGGGTGAGGGTAAGTGTTAGGGTGATGGTTTGGGTTAGGGTGAGGTTTATGGTTAGAGTGAGGGTTAGGATTAGTGTTAGGGTTACTGTTAGGTTTAGGTTTAGGGTTTGGGTTGCGGTGAGGGTGAGGGTGAAGGTCAGGGTTACGGTTAGTGTGAGGTTAGGGTTTGGGTGAGGGTCAGAGTTAGGTTTTGGGTGAGGGTGAGGTTTAGGGTTAGACTTAGGGTTAGCGGGAGGTTTAGGTTGAGGATTAGGGTTAGGGTTAGTTTTAGGGTTAGGTTTAGGTTGAGAGTTAGGGAGAGTGTTAGGGTTATGGATAGGGTTAGGAATAGGGTTAGGGTGAGGGTGAGGTTTAGGTTTAGATTTAGGTTTATGGGTAGGGTTATTTCGAGGGTTAGGGTGAGGGTTAGGTTGAGGCTTAGGTTTAGGGTTAGTGTTAGGGTTGGGATAAGGCTTAGGGTGAGGGTGAATGTGAGGGTTAGGGTTAGGGTTAGGCTTAGGCTTAGGGTTAGGCTGAGGGTGAGTTTGGGTGATGATGAGGGCTAGGGTGAGGGTGAGGGTTAGGGTACGGCTTAGGCTTAGGTTTAGGCTGAGCATGAGGTTGAGGGTGAGGGTTAGGGTTATGGTCCTGGGTAGGTTTACGGTTAGGGTGAGGGTTAGCATGAGATTTAATGTTAGGGTGAGGGTTAGGGTGATTATGATGGTAAGGGTAAAGGTGAGATTTAGGCTGAGGGTGAGGGTTAAGATAAGTGTGAGGGTTTGGTTAAGTTTAGGGTTAGGTTAAGGTTTAGGGTTAGGGTTAGGGTTAGGGTTAGACTGTGGATTCAGTTTAGGGTTAGTGTGAGGTTTAGGGTGAGGATGAGGGTTAGTGTTAGGGTGAGGGTGAGGGTTAGAATTAGGGTTAAGTGAGGGCTAGGGTGAGGGTGAGGGTTAGGGTTAGGGTTAGGATGAGGGCTAGGGTGAGGGTTAGGTTGAGGTTTAGGGTTAGTGATAGGGATAGGTTTAGGATTAGGGTTAGGGTGAGGGTGAGGGTGAGGGTTAGGGTTAGGTTTAGGTTTAGGCTTACTGTTAGGGTGAGGATTAGGTTTATAGTTTGGGTTAGGGTGAGGGTGAGGCTGAGGATTAGGGTTAGGTTTAGGGTTAGGGTTAAGGTTAGGGTTACAGTGAGGGTTAGGGTTAGGGTTAGGCTTAGGGTTAGGCTGAGGGTGAGGGTGGGGGTGAGGATTAGGGTTAGGTTTAGTTTTAGGTTTATCGTTAGTGCTATGGTTAGGGTTAAGTTTGCCGAGAAGGTGAGGCTGAGGATGAGGGTTATGGTTAGGTTTAGGGTTAGGGTTAGTGTTAATGTTACGGTTAGGGTTAGATTTATGGTTAGGTTGAGGGTGAGGGTGAGGGTTAGGGTAGGGTGAGGTTTAGGGTTAGGTTTAGGGTTAGGGTTAGGATTAGGGTTAGGGTATGGGTGAGGTTTAGGGTTAGCGTTAGGGTTAGGGGGAGGGTTAAGGTGAGGTTTAGGGTTAGGTTTAGTGTTAATGTCAGGGTGAGGGTTAGGTTGAGGTTTAGAGATAGAGTTAGGTTTAGTTTTAGGGTTTGGGTGAGGGTGAGTGTGAGGGATAGGGTCAGGGTTAAGTTTAGACTTAGGGTTACGCTGAGACTTAGGGTTAGGCTGAGGGTGAGGGTTAGGTTTAGGATTGGGGTTAGGTTGATGGTTAGGGTTAGGGTTAGTGTAATTGTTAGGGTAAGGGTGAGAGTGAGGGTTAGGTTGAGGTTTAGGGTTAGGTTTAGGGTTAGGGTTAGTGTGAGGGTTAGTGTTAGGTTTAGGGTTAGTGTTAGTGTGAGGGTAAGTGTTATGGTGAGGCTTTGGGTTACGGTGAGGGTTATGGTTAGGCTGAGTGTTAGGGATATGTTTATTGTTAGGGTTAGGGTTACGGTTACAGTTTCGGTGAGGGTGAGGGTTAGGGTTAGGTTTAGGATGAGGTTTAGGGTTAGGGTTAGGGTTAGAGTTAGGGTTAGGGTTAGGGTTAGGGTAAGGTTTAGGGTAAAGGTTCGGTTTATGGTTAGGGTGAGGCTTATATTGAGGATTAATGTTAGGTTTACTGTGAGGTTTAGGGTGAGGATGAGTATTAGGGTTAGGCTGAGGGTGAGTGTTAAGATAAGGGTGAGGGTGAGGGTTAGGGTGAGGGTTAGGGTAAGGTTTTGGGTTATGGTTAGGGTGAGGGTTAGATTGAGGATTAGGGTTATGGTTAGTGTGAGGTTTAGGGTGAGGATGAGGATTAGGGTTAGGGTGAGGGTGAGGGTTAGAATTAGCGTTAGGGTGAGGGTCAGGGTTAGGGTTAGGGTTAGGGTTAGAGTGAGGTTTAGGATTAGGGTGAGGGCTAGGGTTAGTGTGAGGGTTAGTGTTAGGGTTAGGGTTAGTGTTAGGGTGAGGGTAAGTTTTAGGTTGAGGGTTAGGTTTAGGGTGAGGGTTATTGTTAGAGTTAGGGTTAGGGTTTCGGTTACTGTGAGGGTGAGGGTGATGTTTAGGGTTAGGGTGAGCTTAAGTGTTAGGGTTATGGTTAGAATTAGGGTTAGTGTGAGGGTGAGGTTTAGGGGTAGAGTTATGTTTAGTGTGAGGTTTAGGGTGACGTTTAGGGTCAGGGTGAAGTTTAGGGTGGGGGTGACGGTAAGGGTAAAGGTAAGTGTTAGGCCAAGGGTGAGGGTTACGGTAAGGGTGAGGGTTAGTGTTAGGGTGAGGGTTAGGGTAAGTGTTAGGGTGAGGGTCAGGGTTAGATTGAGGATTAGTGTTAGGGTTAGTGTGAGGTTTAGGGTGAGGATGAGGGTTAGGCTTAGGGTGAGGGCTAGGAAGAGGGTCAGGGTTAGGGTTAGTGTTAGGGTGAGGTTTAGGGTTAGTGTGAGGGTTAGTGTTAGGGTTAGGGTGAGTGTTAGGGTTAGGGTTATTGTTAGGGTTAGGATTAGGGTTACAGTTACGGTGAAGGTAAGTGTGAGGTTTAGGGTTGGGGTTAGGATGAGGTTGAGGTTTAGGTTTTGGGTTAGAGTTAGGGTTAGGGCTAGGGTGAGGGTGAGGTTTAGGGTTGGGGTTAGGATGAGGTTTAGGTTTAGGGTTTGGTTTAGAGTTACGGTTAGGGTTAGGGTGAGGGTGAGCTTTAGGGTTAAAGTTAGGATTAGTGTTAGGGTTAGGTTTAGGGTGAGGGTTAGGTTTAGGCTTAGGGTGAGGGTTAGGATGAGGTTTAGGGATAGGATTAGTGTTAGGGTGAGGGCTATGGTGAGTGTTAGGGTGAGGGTTAGGGTTGAGGATAAGGTTATGTTTAGGATTAGGGTTAGGGTGAGTGTGAGTGTGAGCATTAGGTTTAGGGTTAGGTTTAGACTTTTGGTTAGGGTGACGGTTAGGGCTAGGGTTTGGGTTAGGGTGAGGGTGTGGCTGATTATTAGGGTTAGGTTTAGGATTAGGGTTAGGGTTAGTGTTAGGTTTACGGTGAGGGTTAGGGTTAGGCCTAGGTTAGGCTTAGGGTTAGGCTGAGGGTGAGGGTGGGGGTGAGGATTACTTTTAGGGATAGTGTTAAAATTCGGGTTATTGTTAGTGTTTTGGTTTGGGTTAAGTTTGAGTTGAGGGTGAGGCTGAGGTTGAGGGTTAAGTTTAGGGTTAGGTTTAGTGTGAGGTTTAGGGTTTGGGTTAGTTTTAGGGTTAGGGTGAGGGTTAGGGTTAGGGTTCCTGTATGGGTGAGGGTTAGGGTTAGTTTGAGTGTTAGGGGTAGGGTTAGGCTGAGGGTTAGTTTGGGGGTGAGGAATAGGTTTTGGGTTATGGTTAGTATTTGGGTTAGGATGAGGGTTAGGATGAGGATTAGGGTTAGGATTAGGTTTAGGGTGAGGGCTAGGGTGAGGGTGAGGATTAGGGTTAGGCTCAGGCTTAGGCTTAGGATTAGGCTGAGGGTGAGGTTGAGGGTGAGGGTTAGTGTTAGGTTGATGGATAGGATTAGGTTTAGGGTGAGTGTTAGGATGAGGGTTAGGGTTAGGGTGAGGGTTAGGGTGAGCGAGATGGTAAGAGTTAAGCTGAGGGTTAGGCTGAGTGTGAGTGTTCCCCTCAGGGTGAGGGTTACTATTAGTGTGAGGGTTAGAATAAGGGTTATGGTGAGGGTTAGGGTGAGGGTGAGGGTTATATTGAGGATTATGGTTATGTTTAGTGTGAGGTTTAGGGTGAGGATGAGGGTTAGGGTTAGGGTGAGGGTTAGGGTTTGAATTAGGGTTAGGGTGAGGGCTAGGGTGAGGGTGAGGGTTAGCGGTAGGGTGAGGTTTAGGGTTAGGGTGAGAGTTAGGGTTACTGTTAGGGTTAGTGTTAGAGTTAGGCTTAGGGTAAGCTTGAGGGTAAGTGTTAGGGTGAGTGTTAGGTTTAGGGTGAGGGTCATGGTTAGGGTGAGGGTTAGGTTTAGTTTTAGGGTTATTGTTAGGTTTCGGGTTAGGGTTACAGTGAGGGTGAGGGTGAGGGTTATGGTTAGGGTGAGGTTTAGGGTTAGGGTTAGGGTTTGAATTAGGGTTAGGTTGAGTGTGAGGTTTAGGTTTAAAGTTAGGGTTAGGGTGAGGCTGAGGGTGAGGGTGTGGGTTAGGGTAAGGATTAGGTTTAGGGTTAGGCTTAGTTTTATTGTAAGGGTTAGGGTTATGGTTACGGTTAAGGTAAGGGTTAGGGTTAAGGTGAAGGTTAGGGTGAGGGTTAGTTTTAGGTTTAGGGTGAGGGTTAGGTGAGGGTTAGGGTTAGGGTTAGGTTGATGGTTAGGTTTACGGTGAGGGTTAGGGTTAGGATTAGGTTTAGGCTGAGGGCTAGGATGAGGTTTAGGTTTAGTGTGAGGTTTAGTGTTAGGGTTAGGCTTAGTGTTAGGTTGAGGGTAAAGATTAGGTTGAGGGTTAGGGATAGGTTTAGGTTTAGGGTGATGTTAAGGGTTAGAGTGAGGGTTAGGGTCAGGGGTGAGTGTTAGGGTTAGCATTATCGTTAGGGTGAGGGTTATTGTGAGGGTTAGGGTAAGGTTAGGGTGAGAATTAGGGTTAGGGTGAGGGTTAGGTAGAGTGTGAGGGTAAGGGTAAGTGTGAGGGTTAGGGTGAGTGTAAGGATTATGGTAAGGGTGTGGGTTAGGGTGAGGGTTAGGTTTAGGTTTACAGTAAGGGTGAGGGTTAGGGTGAGTGTTAGGTTTGGGGTTAGGGTTAGGGCGACGGTGAGATTGAGGTTTGGAATCAGGGTGAGGGTTAGGTTTAGGGTGAGGCTTAGGATTAGGATTAGGGTTAGGGTGAAGGCTAGGGTGAGGGTGAGGGTTAGGGTTAGGGATAGGGTTAGGGTGAGGGTTAGGGTTAGGCTGAGGATTAGGGTTAGTGTAACGCTTAGTTTTAGTGTTAGGGTTAGTGTTATTATGAGCATAAATTTTAGGGTTAGGATTAGGGTTAAGTTGAGGGTGAGGGTTAGGTTAAGGGTGAGGGCCAGGGTTAGTGTGTGGGTGAAAGTGAGGGTTAGGATAAGGTTTAGGATTAGGGTTATTTTTTTGGTGTAGGGTTAGGTTTATGGTTATGTTGAGGGTGAGGGTAAGGGTGAGGTTTAGGGTTAGGGTGATGTTTAGGGTTTGGTTTAGGTTTAGGTTTAGGGTTAGGATGAGATTTATGGTGAGGGGTAGGGTTAAGGTTAGGTTTAGGGTAAGGATTTGTGTGAAAGTTAGGGTTAGGGTGAGGGTTAGGTTAAGGATTAAGGTTTGGATTAGGGTTAGGGTGAGAGTGAATGTTAGGGTGAGTTTAAGGGTTAGCTTAGGGTTAGGGCTATGGTGAGGGTTAGTGTGAGGGTAGGGGTTAGGTTGAGGGTTAGGCTTAGTGTGAGGTTTAGGGTGAGGTTGAGGGTTAGGGTTAGGGTTAGGGTGAGGATAAGGTTTATGGTGAGGTTTAGGGTGAGGGTGAGTGTTAGGGTTAGCATTAGCGTTAGGGTGAGTTTTAGTGTGAGTGTTTTGGTTAGGTTAGGGTGAGGTTTTGGGTTAGTGTGAGGGTTAGGGTCAGGGTAAGTTCAGGGTAAGGGTGAGGTTTTTGGTGAGGGTGAGGGTTACGGAAAGGGAGATGTTTAGGGTTAGGTTGAGGATTAGGGTTAGGGTTAGGAAAAGGGTTAGTGTGAGGGGTAAGGTGAGGGTGAGGATTAGGATTAGGGTTAGGTTTAGGTTGAGGGTGACATTTAGACTGAGTGTTAGGGTTAGTGTGAGGGTTGGTATTAGGGTTAGGCTTAGTGTTAGGGTGAGGTTAAGGATTACGGTGAGGGTTAGGTTTAGGGTGTGCGTTAGGTTTAGGGTGAGGGTTAGGGTTAGGGTTAGGGTAAGGGTAAGGGTTAGGTTTAGGGCTAGTTTTAGGGTTACTCAGGGTTTTGGTGAGGTTTAGGGTTAGGGATAGTGTAAGGGTTAGGGTTAGGGTTAGTTTGAGGATTAGGTTGAGGGTTAGCGTGAGGGTTAGGGTTAGTGTGAGGGTTAGGGTTAGGCTGAGGGTGAGGGTGAGGGTGAGACATAGGGTTAGGGTTAGTGTTAGGGTTAGAGTTATGATGAGGGTGAGGGTTAGGGTTAGGATTAGGGTTAGGGAGAGGTTTTGGGTTAGGTTTGCGGTTAGGATGTGTTTTAGGGTGAGGCGTAAGTTTAGGTTTAGGGTTAAGTTTAGGTTAGGGTGAGGGTGAGGATAAGGTTTAGGCTGAGGGTTAGGGTGAGGGTTAGGGTTAGGAATAGGGTTAGGGATAGGGTGACTGTTAGCTTGAGGGTTAGGTTTAGGGTTAGGGTTAAGGTTTCGAGTGAGGGTTAGGGTTCAGTTTAGGGGTAGGTTAAGGGTTTCGTGTTTGGGTTAGGGTTAGGGTTAGGGTGAGGTTCAAGGTGAGGGTGAGGGTTAGGGTTAGGTTTAGGTTTATGGTGTGTTTAAGTGATATCATGAGGTTTAGGGTGAGTGTTAGAGTTATTAGTAGGTTTTGGGTGAGGGTGAGGGCGAGGGTTAGGGTTAGGGTTAGGGTGAGTTTTAAGGTTAGGGTGAGGGTTAGGGTTAGGGTTAGCGTGAGGGTGAGGGTGACGGTGAGGGTTAGGGTTAGTGTTAGGTTGAGGGTTAGGTTTAGTGTGAGGTTTAGGGTGAGGATGAGGTTAAGGGTTAGGGTGAGGGTTAATGTAAAGGTGAGGGTTAGGTTTAGGGTTAGTATTAGGATGAGGGTTAGGGTTAGGTTTAGGGTTAGGGTGAGGGTGAGGGTTAGGGTTAGGGTTAGGGTGAGGGGGAGGGTTAGGGTAAGGTTTAGGGTGAGGGCTAGGGTGCGTATTATGGTTAGGGTGAGGTTTAGGGTTAGGGTGAGGCTTAGGGTTAGGGTTACTTTGAGGTTGGTGTGAAGGTGAAGTTTAGGATGAGGGATAGGATTAGGTTGAGGGTTAGGGTTAGCCTTAGGGTGAGGGTTATGGTTAGGTTTAGATTGAGGTTTGGGGTGAGGGGTAGGTTTAGGTTTAGGGTTAGTGTTAGGTTTAGTGAGAGGGTTATGGTTAGGGTTAGGGTGAGTGTGAGGTTAAGGGTTATGGTGAGGGTTATGATGAGGTTGATCGTTAGGGTTAGGATTAGGGGTAGGGTTAGGGTAAGTCTGAGCATGAGGGTGTGGGTGCGGTCAGGTTTACGGTTAGGGTTACGTTTAGGGTGAGGGCTAGGGTGAGGGTTAGGGTTAATGTGAAGGTGAGGGTGAGGGTGAGGGTCTTTGTTAGATAATCATTAGGGTTAGGGTGAGGATTAGGTGAGGGTGAGGGTCAGGGTGAGCTTTCGGGTTAGGGTGTGGGTGAGTGAGGGTTAGGGTGAGGGTTCAGGTGATGGTGAGAGTTAGGGTAAGGTTGAGAGTTAGGGTTAGGTTTAGGGTTAGAGTTAGGTTTACGGTTAGAGTTAAGGTGAGGGTTCGGGTAAGGGGTACTGTTAAGGTTAGGGTGATCATTAGGGTTAATGTGATGGTTAGGGTTAGGGTGAGGATACATTAAGGGTGACGGTTAGGGTGAGGGTGAGGGTTAGGGTTACTGTTAGGATGAGGGTTAGGCTTAGCTTTAGTGTTAATGTGAGGGTGTGGGTGAGGGTTAGTGTTAGGCTTAGGGTTAAGGTGAGGGTGAGGGTGAGGATGAGGTTTAGCTTGAGGGTTAGGGTTAGGGTGAGGGTTAGGTTTAGGGTTAGGGTTATTGTTAGGGTTAGGTTTAGGGTGAGGGTGAGGATGAGGGTGAGGGTGAGGGTGTGGGTTAGTGTTAGGGTTAGTTTTAGGGTGAGGGTGAGGGTTAGAGTTAGGTTGAGGGGTAGGGATAAAGTTAGGGTGAGGGTTAGGGTTAGTCTGAAGTTTAGTGTTAGTGTTAGGGTTATGGTGAGGGTTAGGTTGAGGTTAAGGGTTAGCTTAGGGTTAGGGTTAGGGTGAGGGTTAGGGTGTGGGTAAGGGTTGGGGTGAGAGTTAGGCTTAGGGTTGGGTTTAGGGTGAGATTGAGGGTTAGGGTTAGGGTTAGGGTGAGGTTAAGGTTTAGGGTGAGGTTTAGGGTGAGGGTGAATGTTAGTGTTAGCATTAGGGTTAGGGTGAGGTTTAGTGTGAGTGTTTTGGTTAGGTTAGGGTGAGGTTTTGGGTTAGTGTGAGGGTAAGGGTGAGGGAAAGGTAAGGGTAAGGGTGAGGTTTTTGGTGAAGGTGAGGGTTACAGAAAGGGAGAGGGTTAGGGTTAGGGTGAGGGTTAGGTTTAGGGTTAGGAAAAGAGTTAGTGTGAGGGATAAGTGAGGGTGAGGATTAGGGTTAGGGTTAGGTTTAGGTTGAGGGTTAGGTTTAGGCTGAGCGTTAGGGTTAGTGTGAGGGTTGGTGTTAGGGTTAGGCTTAGTGATAGGGTCAGGGTAAGGTTTAGGGTGAGGGTTAGATTTAGGGTGAGGTTTAGGGTTAAGGTGAGGGTTAAGGTTAGCGTTAGGGTAAGGGTAAGGGTTAGGGTTAGGTCTAGGTTTAGGGTTATTGAGAGTTTTGGTGAGGTTTAGCGTTAGTTTTAGTTTAAGGGTTAGGGTTATGGTTAGTGTGAGGATTAGGTTGAGGGTTATCGTGAGGGTTAGGGTTAGTGTGAGGGTTAGGGTTAGGCTGAGGGTGAGGGTGATTGTGAGAGTTAGGGTTAGGTTTAGGGTTAGAGTTATGATGAGGGTGAGGGTTAGGTTTAGGATTAGGGTTAGAGAGAGGTTTTGGGTTAGGTTAAGGGTTAGGATAAGGGTTAGGGTGAGGGCTAAGGTTAGGTTTAGTGTGAGGTTAGATTTATTGTGAGGTTAATATTAGGGTTAGGGTTAGGGTGACGGTGAGGATAAGGTTTAGGGTGAGGGTTAGGGTGAGGATTAGGGTTAGGGATAGGGTTAGGGTTAGGGTGACTGTTAGCTTGAGGGTTAGGTTTAGGGTTAGGGTTAAGGTTTCTGGTGAGGGTTAGGGTTCAGTTTAGGTTTAGGTTAAGGGTTTCGTGTTTGGGTTATGGTTAGGGTTAGGGTGAGGTTTAGGGTGAGGGTGAGTGTTAGGTTTAGGTTTATGGTGTGGGTAAATGATAGTGTGAAGGTTAGGGTGAGTGTTAGAGTTAGCAGTAGGGTTGGGGTGAGGATGAGGTTAGGGTTAGGGTTAGCGTGTTTTAGGGTTAGGGTGAGGGTTAGGGTTAGGGTGAGCGTTAAGGTTAATGTGAGGGTTAGGTTGAGGGTGAGGATAAAGTAAGGGTGAGGGTTAGGGTGAGGGTGAGGGTTAGGGTTACAGTTAGGGTGAGGTTTAGTTTTAGGTTTAGTGTTAAGGTGAGGGTAAGTGTGAGGGTTAGGGTTAGGCTTAGGATTAAGTTGAGGTTGAGGGTGAGGGGCAGGGCTAGCCGTGAGGGTTAGGGTTAGGGTGAGGGTTAGGTTTAAGGTTAGGGTTAGGGTTATTGTTAGGGTAAGGGTTAGGGAGAAGATGAGGATAAGGGTGAGTGTGAAGTTTAGGGTTAGGATTAGGGTTAGGGTGAGCCTGTGGGTGAGGGTGAGGGTGAGGGTTAGGGTCAGGGTTAGGCTAATGGTTGGGGTGAGGCTTAGGTTTAGGATGGTTTAGGGTGAGGGTGAGGGTAAGGGTGAGGGTGAGGGTTTGGTTGAGCGTTTGGATTAGGGTTAGGGTGAGGTTGAGTGTTAGGTTGAGTGTTAGGGTTAGGTTTAGGGTGAGGGTGAGTGTGAGGGTTAGGGTTAGGGTTAATGTTAGGCTTAGGTTAATCTGAGGGTGAGGGAGAGTGTGAGGGTTAGGGTTAGGGTGAGTGTGAGGATTAGGTTTAGGGTTACTGTGAGGTGTAAGGTGAGGGTTAGGGTTAGAATTAGGGTTAGGGTTAGAATTAGATTTCGGGTTAGGCTGAGTGTGAGTGTGAGGGTTAGGGTTAGGGTTAGGCTTATGCTTAGGTTTAGGCTGAAGGTGAGGGTGAGGGTAAGACTGATAGTTAAGGTGTGTGTTAGGGTTAGGTTTAATGTAAGGGTTAGGGTGAAAGTGAGTGTTAGGGTGCGGTTGAGGGTTAATGTTATGGTTAGAGTTAGGGTCAGGTTTAGATTAAAGGTTAGGTTGAGACTTTGGATGATGGGTAGGGTTAGGGTTAGGGTGAGGTTTAGGGTTAGTTTGAGGGTTAGGGTTAGGGATAGGGTGAGGGTTAGGATGAGGGTTAGGGTGAGGGTAAGGTTTAGGGTGAGGGTTAGTGTGAGTGTCAGGGTTAGGTTTAGGGTTAGTTTTAGGGTGAGGGTGAGGTTTAGGTTTACTGTTAGGGTTTTGGATAGGGTTAGGTTTAGGGTTCAGGAGACGGTTAGGATGAGGGTTAGGATGAGGGTTAGGGTTAGGGTGAGGGTTAGGTTTAGGGTGAGGATAAGTGTGAGGTTGAGGTTTAGGGTTAGGGTTAGGGCTAGAGGTAGGATGAGGGTTATTGTTAGTGTTAGGATTAGGTTTAGAGAGAGGGTTAGGATGAGGGTTAGGGTAAAGGTTAGGGTTAGGGTTAAAGGTTAGGGTGAGGGTTAGGGTCAGGGTGAGGGTTAGGGTGAGTGAGAGGGTTAGTTAGCATTAGGTTTAGGGTTAGGTTTAGGGTTAGGATTAGGTTTAGGGTGAATGCTAGGGTGTCGGTGAGGGTTAGGGTTAGGGTGAAGGTGAGGGTTAGGTTTAGGGTTAAGCTGAGGGTTTGGGTGAGGTATAGGGTTAGGAGTAGTGTTATGTTTAGAGTTAGGTGACTGATAGGGTTAGGTTTAAGGTGAGGGTTAGGGTGAGGATGAGGGTGAGTGTTAGGGTGAGGGTGAGGATTTGGGAAAGTATGAGGTTTAGGGTTTGGGTGAGGGTTAGGGTTGGGTGAGTGTTAGGGTGACAGTGAGGGTTAGGGTTAGGGTTGGGTTTAGGGTTAGGGTGAGGGGTAGGGTGAGGGGTAGGGTTAGGGTTAGGGTGAGGGTTAGGGTTAGTGTGAGGGTTAGGGTTAGGGTGAGGTTTAGGGTTACATTGAGGGTTCATGTTAGGTTTAGGCTTAGTGTTAGGGTGAGGGTAAGTTTTAGGTTGAGGATTAGGTTTAGGGTGAGGTTTAGGGTTAGTATGAGGGTTAGGGCTAGACTGAGGTTAAGGGTGGGGGTTAAGGTTAGGGTGATATTTAGGGTGAGGGTGAGTGTTAGGGTGAGGGTGAGGGTTCACTTGAGGGTTTGGGTTAGGGTTAGAGTGAGGTTGAGGGTGAGGGTGAGACTTAGGGTTAGGTTTAGGGTGACAGTGAATGTGAGGATTAGGGATAGTGTTAGGCTTAGGTTTAGGGTTAGGCTGAGGGTGACTGTGAGCATGATGGTTAGGGTTAGGGTGAGGCTTAGGGTTAGGGTGAGGGTTAGCGTTAGGGTTAGGGTTAGGTTTAGGTTGGAGTTTAGGTTTAGGGTGAGGGTTAGCGTTAGGGGTAGGGTTAGGTTGAGGGGGAGGGGGAGGTTTAGGTTTAGGATGAGCCTGTGGGTGAGGGTGAGGTTTAGGGTTAGGGTGAGGGTTAGGCTAAAGTTTAGGGTGAGGGTTAGTTTTAGGTTGATATTTAGGTTGAGGGTTTGGGTTAGGGTTAGGGTGAGTGAGAGGGTTAGGATTAGTGTTTGGGTTAGGTTTAAGGTGAGAGTGAGTGTGAGCGTTAGGTTTAGGGTTATTGGTAGGTTTAGGTTTAAGCTGAGGGTGAGGGTGAGTGTGAGGGTTAGGGTTATGTTGAGTGTGAGAATTAGGGTTAGGTTTTGGGTGAGGTTGAGAATGAGAGTTAGGGTGAGGGTTAGGGTTTGGGTTAGGGTGAGGGTTAGATGAGGTTGAGGGTTAGGGTTAGGGTGTGGTTAGGGTTAGGGTGTGGGTGAGGGTTAGCGTTAGGGTGAGCGTTAGGGCTTGAGTGCGGATTAGGGTGAGGGTTAGGGTTAGGGTGATGTTTAGGGTGAGGTTGAGGGTTGGTTTTAGGATTTGCGTTAGGTTTAGGGTGAGGTTGAGGGTGAGGGTGAGGCTTAGGGTTAGAGTTAGGGTGAGGGTGACTGTGAGGGTTAGAGGTTAGGGTTAGGCTTTAGGCTAAGTGTTAGGCTGAGGTTGAGGGTGAGGGTGATGGTTAGGGTTATGGTGAGAGTTAGGGTTAGGGTTAGGGTGAGAGATAGGGATAGTGTGAGGGTTAGGGTTAGGGTGAGCCTTAGGGTTACTGTGAGGGTTCATGTTAGGTTTAGGCTTAGTGTTAGGGTGAGGGTAAGTGTTAGGTTGAGTGTTAGGTTTAGGGTGAGGTTTAGGGTTAGTATGAGGGTTAGGGCTAGTGTGAGGGTAAGGTTCAGGGTTAGGGTTAGGGTGATGTTTAGGGTGAGGGTGAGGGTTAGGGTTTGGTTGAGACTTAGGGTTAGGTTTAGGGTAAGGATGAGTGTGAGGTTTAGGGTTAGGGTTAGGCTTAGGTTTAGAGTTAGGCTGAGTCTGACTGTGAGCTTCAGGGTTAGGGTTACGGTGAGCATTAGTGTTAGGCTTAGGGTGAGGGTAAGGGTTGGGGTGAGTGTTAGGGTTTGGGTGAGGGTTAGCGTTAGGTTTAGGGTTTGGGTTAGGTTGGAGGTTAGTGTTAGAGTGAGGGTTAGCATTAGGGGTAGGGTTAGGTTGAGGGTAAGGGTGAGGGTTTGGGTTAGGATTAGGTTTAAAGTGAGCCTGAGTGTGAGGGTGAGGGTTAGGGATAGGGTTAGAGTGAGGGTGAGGTTTAGGGTTACGGTAAGGGTTACGGTTAGGGTTAGGTTGAGGGTTAGGGAGAGGGTGAGGATGAGGGTTAGGGTGAGGGTTCGGGTTAGGGTTCGTGTTAGGGTTATGGTGAGGGTGGGGGTGAGGGTGAGAGTGAAGGTTAGGGTTAGATTTAGGATGAGGGTGAGGATTAGGGTTAGGACTAGGGTTAGGGTTATGTTTAGGCTGAGGATGAGTCTGAGGGTGTGGGTGAGGATTAGGGTTATGTTGAGTGTTAGAGTTAGGGTTAGGGTGAGGGTTTGGGTTAGTGTTCAGTTTAGGATGAGAATTAGTTTGAGGGGTACAGTTACGGTTAGGATAAGCGTTAGGTTTAGCGTTAGGGTTAGGGATAGGGTTGGTTTACAGTGAGGTTTAGGATGAAGGTTAGGGTTAGGTTTAGGTTTTTAGTGAGGGTTAGGGTGCAGGTTATGGTTAGAGTTAGGGTTAGGGTGAGGGTTATGTTCAGGGTGAGGGTTATTGTTAGGGTTAGATTTCCGGTGAGAGTAAGGGTTAGCGTGAGGTTAAGGGTGAGTGTGAGGGTTGGAGTTAGCATTAGGGTTAGGGTGAGGTTTACGGTGAGGGTTAGGGTTAGGTTTAGGGTTAGGGTGAGGTGAGGGTGAGGGTGATTGTGAGGTTTATGGTTAGGGTGAGAGATAGGTTTAGCGTGAGGATTAGGGTTAGGGTTAGGGTGAGGGTTAGCATGAGGGTGACAGTGAGGCTTAGGTTTTGGGTGAGGGTGAGTGTGAGGGTTAGGCTAAGGATTAGGGTTAGGGTTAGTGTGAGGGAGAAGTTGAGGGTTAGTGTTAGGAATCGCGTTAGGTTTAAAGTTAGGCTGAGGGTGAGCGTGACGTTGAGAGTGACGGTTAGGGTTAGGGTTAGGGTGAGGGTTAGGGTGAGGGTAAGGCTAAAGGTTAGGGAGAGGGTGAGGGTTAGGTTTAGGGTTCAGGTGAGGGTTAGGGTGAGGTTTAGGGTTAGGGTTATGGTTAGGGTTATGGTGAGGGTGAGGGTGAGGGTTAGTGTGAGGGTTAGTGTTAGGGTGAGGGTTATTGTGAGTGTTATGGTTAAGGTGAGCTTGCGGGTTAGGTGAGGTTTAGAATTAGGGTCAGGGTTAGGATATGAGTTAAGGTGAGGGTAAGTGTTGGGGGGAGGGTTAGGGTTAGGGTGAGGTTTAGGATGAGGTTTAGGGGTAGTGTTAGGGTTAGGGTTGTTAGGGAGAGTTTAAGGGTTAGGTTGAGGGTTAGTGTGAGGGTGAGTGTTAGTGTTAGCATTAGGGTTAGTGTGAGGGTTATGGTGAGTGTGTTAGGTTAGGGTCAGGGTTAGGGTTAGGGTGAGGGTTAGGGTTGGGTTAGGGTGAGGGTTAGATGCGGGTTAGGGTTAGGGTTAGGTTGAGGGTTAGGTTTAGGGTGAGGGTTATGGTTAGGATTACGGTTAGGGTGAGGGCTAGGGTGAGGGTGAGGGTTAGGGTTAGGGTGAGGCTTAAAGTTAGGTTGAGGGTTAGGTTTAGTGTGAGGGTTAGGGTGAGGGTAAGGTTAAATTTTAGGGTGAGGGTGAGTGTTAGAGTTAGGGTTAGGGTGAGGGTTAGGGTGAGGTTTAGGTTTAGGTTTATGGTTAGGGTTAGCATGAGGGTGAGCGTGAGGGTGACAGTGAGGCTTAGGGTGAGTGTGAGGGTGAGTGTGAAGGTTAGGCTTAGGGTTAGTGTGAGGGTGAAGGTGAAGGTTAGTGTTAGGAGTAGGGTTAGGTTTACATTTAGGCTGAGGGTGATCGTCAGGATGAGGGTGACTGTTAGGGTTAGGGTTAGGTTGAGGTTTAGGGTTACTGTGAGGGTTAGGGTGATGGTAAGGTTCAAGGTTAGGGTGAGGGTTGGCTTAGGGTTAGGGTTAGGGTTAGGTTGAGGATGAGGGTGAGTGTTAGAGTGAGTGGTAGGGTGAGGTGTAGGGTTAGGGTTAGGGTTAGGGTGAGGGTTAGGGTTAGTGTGAGGCTTAGGGTTAGGGTGAGGTTTAGGGTTACTGTGAGGGTTCATACTAGGTTTAGGCTTAGTGTTAGGGTGAGGGTAAGGGGTAGGTTGATGGTTAGGTTTAGGGTGAGGTTTAGGGTTAGAATGAGGGTTAGGGCTAGGGTGAGGGTTAGGGTGAGCGTTCGGGTTGGGTGATGTTTAGGGTGTGGGTGAGGGTTAGGGTGAGTGTGAGAGTGAGGGTGAGTGTTCAGTTGAGGGTTTGAGTTAGGGTTAGGGCGAGTTTGATGATCAGGGTGAGACTTAGGGTTAGGTTTAGTGTGAGGGTGAGTGTGAGGGTTAGCGATAGGGTTAGGCTTAGGTTTAGAGTTATGCTGAGGGTGACTGTGAGCGTGAGGGTTATGGTTAGGGTGAGGGTTAGTGTTAGGGTGAAGGTAAGGGTTGGGGTGAGTGTTAAGGGTAGGGTTAGGGTTATCGTTAGGTTTAGGGTGAGGGTTAGGGTTAGGTTGGAGGTTAGGGTTAGGGTGAGGGTTAGCGTTAGGGTTAGGGTTAGGGTTAGGTTGGAGGTTAGGGTTAGGATATGGGTTAGCATTAGGGGTAGGGGTAGGGGTAAGTTGAGAGTGAGGTTGAGGGTTAGGGTTAGGATTAGGTTTAGTGTGAGGCTGAGGGTGAGAGTGAGGGTTAGAGTTAGGGTGAGGGTTAGGCTAACTGTTAGGGTGAGGGTTAGGTTTAGGGTGATGTTTAGGTGGAGGGTGAGAGTTAGGTTGAGGTTGAGGGAGAGGGTTCGGTTGAGGATTTGGGTTAGGGTTAGGTTGAGGGTGAGGGTGAGTGAGAGGGTTAGATTTATGGTTATGATTAGGTTTAGGGTGATGCGTACTGTGAGGGTTAGGGTTGGGGTTATTATTAGGCTTAGGTTTAAGCTGAGGGTGAGTGTGAGTGTGACCGTTAGTGTTATGTTGAGTGTGAGCATTAGGGTTAGGGTTAGGGTGAGGGTGAGGTTGAAGGTTAGGGTGAGGGTTAGGGTGAGGGTTAGGTTGAGGGTTAGATGAGTATGAGTGTTAGGGGTAGGGTGAGGGTTAGGGTTCGGGTTCGGGTGAGGTTTAGCATTAGGGTGAAGGTTAGGGTTATGCTGCGGATTAGGGTGAGGATTAGTGTTAGGGTGATGTTTAGGGTGAGGTTAAGGTTTAGGTTGAGTGTGAGGGTGAGGGTTGGTTTGAGAGTTTGCGTTAGGTTTAGAGTGAGGTTGAGGGTGAGGGTGAGGCTTAGGGTTAGGGTTAGGGTGAGGGTGACTGTGAGGGTTAGGTTTAGGGTTAGGCTTAGTCTGAGGGTTAGGCTGAGGGTGAGGGTGAGGGTTAGGGTTAGGGTCAGGGTTAGGGTTAATGATAGGGTGATTTTTAGGGTGAGGGTTAGTGTGAGAGTTAGTGTTAGGATTAGGATTATTGTTACAGTGAGTGTAAGGGTTTGTTTGAGGGTTAGGGTTAGGGATCGGGTGAGGGTTAGGGTGAGGGTTAGGGTGAGGTGAGGTGAGGGTGATTGTGAGGTTTTTGGTTAGGGTGAGAGATAGGTTTAGGGTGAGGGTTAGGGTTAGTGTTAGGGTGAGGGTGAGCATGAGGGTGACAGTGAGGCTTATGGTGAGGGTGAGGGTGAGGGTGATGGTTAGGGTTAGGGTTAGGGTGAGTTTTAGGGTTAGTGTGAGGGTTAGGGTGAGGGTAAGGTTAAAGGTTAGGGTGAGGGTGAGGGTTAGGTTTAGGGTTAGGGTTAGGGTGAGGGATAGGGTGAAGTTTAGGGTTAGGGTTATGGTTAGGGTTAGGGTGAGGGTGAGGGTTAGGATGAGGGTGAGGGTTATTGTTAGGGTTAGGGTTAAGTTTACGGTTAATATGAGGTTGCGGGTGAGGTGAGGTTTAGCGTTAGGGTTAGCGTTAGGGTGAGGGTTAGGTTGAGGGTAAGTGTTGGGGTGAGGGTTAGGGTTAGGGTGAGGGTTAGGGTTTGGGTTAGGGTGAGGGTTAGATGAGGGTGTGGGTTAGGGTTATGTTGAGGTTTAGGTTTAGGGTGAGTGTTATGGTTAGGAGTAGAGTTAGGTTGAGGGCTAGGATGAGGGTGAGGGTTTGGGTGAGGGTTAGAGTTAGGGTTAGGGTGAGGGTTAGGGTTAGGGTGAGGGTTAGGGTTAGTGTGAGGGTTAGGGTGAGGGTAAAGTTAAAGGTTAGGGTGACGGTGAGGGTTAGGGTTAGGTTTAGAGTGAGGGTTAGGGTGAGGGTGAGTGTGTGGGTTAGGGCTAGGATTAGGGTTAGGGTGAATTTTATGGTGTTGGTGAGGGTTAGGGTTAGGTTGAAGGTGAGGGTTAGGTTTAGGGTTAAGCTCAGGATTTCGGTGAGGTTTAGGGTTAGGAGTACTTTTAGGTTTAATGTTAGTCTGAGGGTGAGGGTGAGGGTGACTGATAGGGGTAGGTTTAGGGTGAGGGTTAGGGTGAGGATGAGGGTGAGTGTTAGAGTGACGGTGAGGGATCGGGAGAGTGTCAGGGTTAGGGTTTGGGTGAGGGTTAGGGTTGGGTGACTGTGAGAGTGAAGGTGAGGGTGAGGGTTATGGTGGGGTTTAGTGTTAGAGTGAGGGTTAGGGTGAGTGGTAGGGTTAGGGTTACGGTTAGGGTGAGGGTTAGGGTTAGTGTGAGGGTTAGGGTTAGGGTGAAGTATAGGGTTACTTTGAGGGTTCATGTTAGGTTTAGGCTTAGTGTTAGGGTGAGAGTAAGGGTTAGGTTGAGGGTTAGGTTTAGGGTGAGGTTTAGGGTTAGTATGAGTGTTAGGGCTAGGGTGAGGGTTAGGGTGAGGGTTAGGATTAGGATTAGGGTTAAATTGAGGGTGAGTTTGAGTGTGTGGGTTAGGGATAGGGTTAGGCTGAGGGTGACTGTGAGCGCGATGGTTAGGGTTAGGGTGAGGTTTAGGTTTAGGGTGAGGGTTAGCGTTAGGGTTAGGGTGAAGGTTAGATTTAGGTTGTAGGATAGGGTTAGGGTGAGGGTTAGCGTTAGGGGTAGGGTTAGTTTGAGGGTGAGGGTGACGGTTAGGGTTGGGATTAGATTTAGGGTGAACCTGAGGGTGAGGGTGGAGGTGAGCGTTAGGTTTAGGGTCAGGGTTAGGCTAAGGTTCAGGGTGAGGGTTAGGTTTACCGAGATGTTTAGGTTGAGGTTTAGGGTGAGGGTGAGGGTGAGGGTTCGTTTGAGGGTTTGGGATAGGATTAGCGTGAGGGCGAGGGTGAGGGTGAGTGAGAGGGTTAAGTTTAGGTTTAGGATTAGGTTTAGGGTGAGGGTGAGTGTGAGGGTTAGGGTTAGGGTTATTGATAGTCTTAGGTTTATGCTGAAGGTGAGGGAGACTGTGAGGGTTATGGTTAAGTTGAGTGTGTGCATTAGGGTTAGGTTTAGGGTGAGGGGTAGGGTCAGGGTTAGGGTTAGGGTTAGGGTGGTGGTTAGAGTTAGGGATAGGGTTAGAGTTCGAGTTAAGGTTAGAGTGAGGGTTAGTGTGAGGGTGACCAATAGGGTTAGCGTTATGGTAAGGGATAGGGTGAGGGTGAGGGTGAGGGTTATGATGAGGGTTAGTGATAGGGTTGGGCTAGGGGTTAGGGTACGGGATAGGTTAGGGTGAGGGTTAGGGTGAAGGTTAGGATGAGAGCGAGGTTTAGGGTAATCGTGAGTGTTAGAGTGATGGTTAGAATGAGGATTAGGGTTAGGGTTAGGCTTAGGGTGAAGTTGAGGGTTAGAGTTTGGGTGAAGGTGAGCGTTAGTGTTATGTTTAGGGTTAACCTTAGGTTGAGGGTGAGGGTTAGGATTAGGGTTAGGGTTAGGATTAGGGTTAGGGTTATTGTTAGTGTTAGGGTGACGGTTAGGGTAAGGGTAAGGGTTAGGATTAGGGTGAGGTTAAGGATTAGGGTGAGGGTGATGGTTAGTGTTAGGTTTAGGGTGAGGGTGAGGGTGAGGGTCAGGGTTAGGGTGAGGTTTAGGATGAGTGCTAGGTTGAGGGTTAGGGTTAGGTTTAGGGTGAGATTAAGGGTTAGTGTGATTGTTACGGTTAGGCTTAGGGTGAGGGTAAGGGTTAGGGTGAGGGTTAGGGTGACGGTGAGGATTAGGGTAAGGTTTAGAGTTATGGTGAGGGTTAGGTTGAGGGTTAGGTTTTGGATGATTGTTAGGGTGAGGCTGAGATTTATGGGGTAGGTTAGGGTTAGGGTTAGGGTTAGTGTTAGGGTGAGTGTTAGTGTGACGGTAAGTGTTAGTGTGAGTGTTAGGGTTAGGGTGAGGGTGAGGGTTAGGGTTAGGATTAGGGTGAGGTTAAGGGTTATTGTGAGTATTAGGGTTAGGTTGAGGGTTAGAGTGAGGGTGAGGATTAGGGTTAAGGTTAGGTTGAGGGTGAGGGTGAGGTTTAGGATTAGGGTTTGAGTTAGGGTTAGGATGAGGCTTAGGGTGAGGAGTATGGTTAGGTTTAGGGTGAGGGTGAGGGTTAGGTTTATCTTTAGGGTTAGGTTTAGGGTTAGGTTGAGGGTGAGGGTGAGGTGAGGGTTAGTATTTGTTTGAGGGATAGGGTTAGAGTTAGGGTTAGGGTGAGGGTTAGGTTTAGAGTTAGGGATAGGATGAGGTTTATGGTAAGGGGTAGGGTTAGGTTTACGGTGAGGGTTAGGGTTAGTGTGAGGGTTAGGTTAAAGGTTAGGTTTAGAGTTAGGGTGAGGTTAAGGGTTAGGGTGAGAATTTGGGTGAGGGTAAAGGTTAGGTTTAGGGTTAGGGATTGGGTGAGGGTTAGGTTGAGGGTAAGAGTTCAGGTGAAGATTAGGGTGAGGGTGAGGTTTAGGTTTAGGGTGAGGGTGAGGGGTAGGGTGAGTTGTAGGATTAGTGTTAGGGTTAGGGTAAGGTTTAGGCTGAGGGTTTTGGTTAGTGTTATGGTTAGGTTTAGGGTGAGGTTTAGGTTGAGGGTGAGGGTTTGGGTTAGGGTAAGTCATAGAGTTAGGCTAGGTGAGGGCTAGGGTGAGGGTGAGGTTTAGGGTTATGTTTAGTGATAAGGATATCATTAGGGTTAGGGTTAGGTTTAGGGTTAGGGTAAGGGTTAAGGGGAGGGTTAAGGTGAGGTTTAGGGTTAGGGGTAGGGAGAAAGTTAGGTTTAGTTTTAGGGTGTGATGTAGGTTTAATGTGAGGGGTAGGGTTAGTTTAGGGTTAGAGTTAAGGTGAGGGTAAGTGTTCGGGTGAGGGTTAGGATGATGGTAAGGTTTAGGGTGAACATTAGGTTTAGGGTCAGGGTTAGGTTTAGCTTTAGGTTTAGGGTGAGTGTTAGGGTTAGTTTGAGGGTTAGGGTGAGGTTGAGGGTTAGGGTTAGGCTTAGGCTGAAGGTGAGGGTGAGGTTTAGGGTTAGGGTTATGGTTAGGATTACGTTGAGTGATAGGGTGAGGGTTAGGGTTAATATTAGTGTTAGGGTGAGGGTGAGGGTTAGGGTTAGGATTAGGGTGAGGTTCAGGGTTATTGTGAGTGTTAGGATTAGTTTGAGAGTTAGGGTGAGGGTGAGGGTTAGGATTAAGATTAGGCTGAAGGTGAAGGTGAGGTTTAGGGTTAGGGTTTGGGTTAGGGTTAGGATGAGGTTTATCGTGAGGAGTATGGTTAGGGTTAGAGTGAGGGTGAGGGTTAGGTTTAGCTTTAGGGTTAGGGTTAGGGTTAGGCTGAGGGTGAGGGTGAGGGTTAGGGTTAGGGTTAGGATGAGGGTTAGGGTTAGGGTTAGGGTGAGGTTGAGGGTGAGGTTTAGGGTTATGGTTTTTTTTTAGGCTGAGGGTGATGGTGAGGATAAGGGTTAAGGTGAGGGTTAGGTTGATGTTGAGGGTTAGGGTAAGGGTGAGCTTTAGGGTGAGTGTTAGGGTTAGGGTTAGGGTTACGATTAGGTTGAGGGATAGGGTGAGGGTTAGGGTTAATATTAGGGTTAGGGTTAGGGTTAGTGTTAGGGTTAGGTTTAGGGTTAGGGTTAGGGTTAGGGTTAGGTTGTGGGTTAGTGTTAGAGTGAGGGTTAGGATGAGGGTTAAGGTTAGTTTGAGGGTTAGATTTAGGGTTAGGTTAGGGTAAGGGTAAGGATTAGGGTGAGCTTTAGGGTGAGGGTGAGGGTTAGGGTTAGGATGAGGGTTAGGGATATTGTGAGGGTTAGAGTTAGGGTTAGGGTTAGGGTGAGGCTAAAGCTTAGGGTTAGGTTTAGGTTGACGGTGAGGGTTAGTGTGAGGTTATTGTTAGGTTTAAGGTTTAAGGTGTAAGGTTTATGGTGAGGTCTATGTGAGGTTGTGGGTTAGGGTGAGGGTGAGGGTGAGGGTGAGCGTTTCGGTTAGGTAAGGGTTAAGATTAGGGTTAGGATGAGGATTAGGGTGAGAGTCAGGAATAGAATGAAGTTTAGGGTTAGAGTGATGGTTAGGGTTAGTGTGAGGTTTAGGGTTAGGGTTAGGGTTAGGGTGAGGTTTTGGGTTCAGGTTTCCATTAGGGTTAGGGTCAGGGTTAGGGTGTTTTTGAGGGTTAGCGGTAGGGTTAGGGTTAGTGTTAGGGTGAGGTTTAGGGTTAGGTTTAGGATGAGGGTTAGGGTAAGCGGTAGAGTTAGGGTTAATGTTAGGATTAGGGTGACGGTTAGGGTGAGGTTAAGGATTAGGCTGAGGGTGATGGTTAGTGTTATGTTTAGTGTGATGGTGAGGGTGAGGGTTAGGATTAGGGTAAGGGTGAGGCTGAGGGTGAGGGTTAGGGTTAGGGTAATGGTTAGTGTTAGGGTTAGTTTGAGGATTAGGGTGAGGTTTTTGGTTAAGGTGACCGTTAGGTTTAGACTGAGTGTTAAGTTTAGGGTTAGGGTGAAGGTTAGGGTTAGTGGGATGTTTAGGGTGAGGGTGAGGCTGAGGGTGAGAGTTCGGGTTCTCGTGAGGGTTAGGGTTTGGGTGAGGGTTAGGGTTAGGCTGAGGGTTAGTGTGAGGTTGAAGGTTAGGGTGAGCATGAGGGGTAGGGTTAGGGTTAGGGTGAGGTTTAGGTTTAGGGTTAGTGTTAGGTGAGGGTTATAGGGAGGGATAGGGTTAGGGTTAGGGTGAGAGTTAGGATTACTGTGTGGGTTAGGGTTATGGTTAGAGTGAGGGTAAGGTTTAGGGTTAGGTTTAGGGTGAGGGTGAGGATTAGGGTTAGGTTTAGGGTTATGTGGAGAGTTAGGGTGAAGGTTAGGGTTAGGTTTAGGGTTAAGTTTAAGGTGAGGGTTTCGGTGAGGGTTAGGGTTAGGACTAGGCTGAGGGTAAGGTTTAGAGTGAGGGTGAGGGTTAGGGTTAAGGTTAGGGTGTGGGATAGGGTGAGGGTTACGGTTAGGTTTAGGGTGAGGGTAAGTGTTAAGGTGAGGGTTAGGGTGAGGTTGAGTGTTAGGGTTAGGGTTAGGGGTAGGGTGAGGGTTAGAGTTATGGTGAGGGTTAGTGTGAGGGTTTTGGTTAGTGTTAAAGTTAGGTCTAGGGTAAGTTTTAGGGTGAGGTTGAGGGTTAGTGTTAGGGTAAGTGTTACGGTAAGGGTAAGGGTTAGGGTTAGGGTAAGGTTTAGGGTGAGGGTTAGGGTGAGTGATAGGGTGAGGGTTAGTTTGAGGGTAAGAGTTGTGGTGAGGTTTAGGGTGAGGGTGAGGGTTAGTGTTAGGGTTAAGATGAGGTTTAGTGTGAGGGTGAGGATTAGGGTTAGGGTTAGGGTTAGGGTGAGGTTAGGGTGAGGGTTTTGGTTAGTGTTAGGGTTAGGGTGTGGGTTAGGGTGAGGGTGAGGGTTAGTATTAGGGTAGGGGTTAGGGTTACGGTGAGGCTTAGGGTTTGATTGAGGGTTAGAGTGAGCGCTAGGGTGAGGGTGAGGGTTAGCGTTAGGGTTAGGGTGAGAATTGGGGTTAGGGATAGGTTTAAGGTTAGGGTAAAATTTACAGTGAGGTCTAGGGTGAGGGTTAGGCTTAGGGTTAGGGTGAATGTTAGGGTTAGGGGGAAGGTGAGGGATAGGTTTAGTGTGAGGTTTAGGGTTAGGTTTAGTTTTAGGGTTAACGTGAGGGTAAGGGTCAGGGTCAGGGTTAGGGTGAGGGTGAGGTTTAGGGTAAGTGTGAGGTTTAAGGTGAGGGTTAGGGGTATGGGTAGGGTTAGGGTTAGTTTGAGGTTTAGTGTGAGGGTTAGGGTTAATGTTAGGGTTAGGGTTAGGGTGAGGTTTAGGGTTAGGATTAGGGTGAGGATTAGAGTGAGGGTGAGTGTTAGCATGAGGGTTATGCTTAGTGTGAGGCTGACGGTTATAGTTATGGTTAGGGATAGGATGAGGTTTAGGGTTAGGGAAAAGTTTACGGTGAGGGTTAGGGTGAGGGTCATGGTTAGGGTTAGGGTGAATGTTAGGGTTAGGGGTAGGCTGAGTGATAGGTTTTTTGTGAGGTTTAGGGTCAGGATTAGGGTTAGGGTTAAGGTGAGTATAAGGGTTAGGGTGAGGCTTAGGGTGAGGGTGATTGTTAGGGTTAGCATTAGTGTTAGGGTGAGGGTTAGGGTTAGGTTTAGTGTTAGGGATTGGGTTAGGGTGATGGTGAGAGTTAGGGTTAATATTAGGGTTAGTTTGAGGCTTAGCATGAAGTTTAGGTTTAATATTAGGGTTGGGAAAGGGTGTGGGTTAGGGTTAGGGTTAGTGTGAGGGTTAGAGTTAGAGTTAGGGTTAGATTTAGGGTGAGGGTAAGTGTTAAGGTGAGGGTGATAGATAGGGTTAGAATAAGGGTTAGGGTGAGGTTGAGGTTTATGATTAGCATTAGGTTTAGGGTGAGGGTTCGGGTGACTATTAGGGTTAGGGTTAGGGTGAGTGTGAGTGTGAGGGTTAGGGTGAGAGTGAGGGATAGGGTTGGGTTAGGGATAGAGTGAGGGTTAGGGTGAGGCTATGCTGAGGGTGAGGGTTAGGGTGTGGGTGAGTTTGAGGGTGAGGTTTTCTCTTACATAATTTTTAGGGTTAGGTTTAGGGTTAGGGTTAGGTTTAGGGTTAGGGTGAGGGTTAATATTAGGGTTAGGGATAGGATGAGCATTAGCGTGAGGGTTCGGTTAGGGGTTGGGTGAGGGTTAGGATTAGTGTGAGGGTTAGGGTAAGGGTTAGGCTTAGGGTTGGGGTGTGGGTAAGTGTTAGGGTGATGTTTAGGGTGAGGGTGAGGATTAGGGTTAGGGTTAGGGTTAAAGTGTGAGTTAGGGTGAGGGTTAGGGTTAGGGTTCGGGTGAATGTTAGGGTTAGGGTTAGTGTTAGGTTGTGGGTGAGTGTGAGGTTGAGGGTTAGGGTTAGGGTTAGAGTTAGGGTGAGGGTTAGGGTTAGGATTATGGTTAGGGTTAGGGTTAGGTTGAGGATGAGGGTGAGTGTGAGGGTTAGTATTTGGGTGAGGGTTAGGTTTAGATTTAGGGGTAGGATGAGGTTTAGGGTAAGGGGTGGGGTTAGGTTTACGGTGAGGGTTAGGTTTAGTGTGAGGTTTAGGTTAAGGGTTAGGTTTAGAGTTAGAATGGAGTTAAGGGTTAGGGTGAGAGTTAGAGTGAGGGTAAGGGTTAGGTTTAGGGTTAGAGTTGGGTTGAGGGTTAAGGTGAGGCTTATAGGGTTAGGGTTTGGGTTAGGGTGAGGGTGAGTGTTAGGGTCAGGGATAGGTTGAGGGTTAGGTTGAGGATAAGAGTTCAGGTGAGGGTTAGGGTGAGGGTGAGGGTTAGGGTTAGTGTTAGGGTGAGGGGTAGGGTGAGGGGTAGGTTTAGGGTTACGGTTAGGGTGAGGTTTAGGCTGAAGGTTTTGGTTAGTTGTATGGTTAGGTTTAGGGTTAGGGTTAGGTTGAGCGTGAGGGTTTGGGTTAGGGTAAGTGTTAGGGTTAGGTTGAGTGTTGGGGTTAGGTTGAGGGTTATGGTGAGGGTTTGGGTGAGGGTGAGGGTTAGCTTTAGTGTTAGTGATATGGTGATGATTAGGGTTAGGGTTAGGTTTAGGGTTAGGGTAAGGGTTAAGGTGAGGATTAGGGTGAGGGTTAGGGTTAGGGTAGGGAGAATGTTAGGTTTAGTGTTAGGGTCAGCTGTAGGTTTAGTGTGAGGGGTAGGGTTAGGTTTAGGGTTTGAATTAAGGTGAGGGTAAGTGTTAGGGTGAGGGTTAGGGTGAGGGTGAGGGTTAGAGTGAGCATTAGGGTTAGGGTCAGGGTTAAGTTTAGCTTTAGGTTTAGGGTGAGTGTTAGGGTTAGTGTGAGAGTTAGGGTGAGGTTGAGGGTAAGGGTTAAGGTGAGGTTTAGGTTGAGGTTGAGGGTTAGGGTAAGGGTGAGATTTAGGGTGACAGTTAGGGTTAGAGTTAGGGTTAGGATTAGGTTGAGGGATAGGGTGAGGGTTAGGGTTAATATTAGGGTTAAGTTTAGGGTTAGGGTTAGGGCTAGGTTGTGGGTAAGTTTTAGAGTGAGGTTTAGGATGTGGGTTAGGGTTAGTTTGAGTGTTAGAGTTAGTGTTAGGGTTAGGGTGAGGGTAAGGATTAGGGTGAGGTTTAGGGTGAGGGTGAGGTTTAGGGCTAGGATGAGGGTTAGGGTTAGTATGAAGGTTAGAGTTAGGGTTAGGGTCAGGGTGAGGGTAAGGCTTAGGGTGACTGTGAGGGTTAGTGTGAGGGTTATTGTTAGGTTTAGGGTAAGGTTTATGGTGAGGTCTAATGTGAGGTTGAGGGTTTGTGTGAGGGTGAGAGTAAGGGTGAACGTTTCGGTTAGGTAACGGTCAAGATTAGGGTTAGGGTGAGGATTAGGGTGAGGGTCAGGGATAGGATGAAGTTTAGGGTTAGAGTGATGGTTAGGGTTAGTGTGAGGTTTAGGGTTAGGGGTAGGGTTAGGGTGAGGTTTAGGGTTTGGGTTTGCATTAGGGTTAGGGTGAGGGTTAGGGTGTTTTTGAGGGTTAGGGGTAGGGTTAGGGTGAGGGTTAGGGTTAGGGTTAGGGTGTGGGATAGGGTGAGGGTTACGGTTAGGTTTAGGGTGAGGGTAAGTGTTAAGGTGAGGGTTAGGGTGAGGTTGAGTGTTAGGGTTAGGGTTAGGGGTAGGGTGAGGGTTAGAGTTATGGTGAGGGTTAGTGTGAGGGTTTTGGTTAGTGTTAAAGTTAGGTCTAGGGTAAGTTTTAGGGTGAGGTTGAGGGTTAGTGTTAGGGTAAGTGTTACGGTAAGGGTAAGGGTTAGGGTTAGGGTAAGGTTTAGGGTGAGGGTTAGGGTGAGTGATAGGGTGAGGGTTAGTTTGAGGGTAAGAGTTGTGGTGAGGTTTAGGGTGAGGGTGAGGGTTAGTGTTAGGGTTAAGATGAGGTTTAGTGTGAGGGTGAGGATTAGGGTTAGGGTTAGGGTTAGGGTGAGGTTAGGGTGAGGGTTTTGGTTAGTGTTAGGGTTAGGGTGTGGGTTAGGGTGAGGGTGAGGGTTAGTATTAGGGTAGGGGTTAGGGTTACGGTGAGGCTTAGGGTTTGATTGAGGGTTAGAGTGAGCGCTAGGGTGAGGGTGAGGGTTAGCGTTAGGGTTAGGGTGAGAATTGGGGTTAGGGATAGGTTTAAGGTTAGGGTAAAATTTACAGTGAGGTCTAGGGTGAGGGTTAGGCTTAGGGTTAGGGTGAATGTTAGGGTTAGGGGGAAGGTGAGGGATAGGTTTAGTGTGAGGTTTAGGGTTAGGTTTAGTTTTAGGGTTAACGTGAGGGTAAGGGTCAGGGTCAGGGTTAGGGTGAGGGTGAGGTTTAGGGTAAGTGTGAGGTTTAAGGTGAGGGTTAGGGGTATGGGTAGGGTTAGGGTTAGTTTGAGGTTTAGTGTGAGGGTTAGGGTTAATGTTAGGGTTAGGGTTAGGGTGAGGTTTAGGGTTAGGATTAGGGTGAGGATTAGAGTGAGGGTGAGTGTTAGCATGAGGGTTATGCTTAGTGTGAGGCTGACGGTTATAGTTATGGTTAGGGATAGGATGAGGTTTAGGGTTAGGGAAAAGTTTACGGTGAGGGTTAGGGTGAGGGTCATGGTTAGGGTTAGGGTGAATGTTAGGGTTAGGGGTAGGCTGAGTGATAGGTTTTTTGTGAGGTTTAGGGTCAGGATTAGGGTTAGGGTTAAGGTGAGTATAAGGGTTAGGGTGAGGCTTAGGGTGAGGGTGATTGTTAGGGTTAGCATTAGTGTTAGGGTGAGGGTTAGGGTTAGGTTTAGTGTTAGGGATTGGGTTAGGGTGATGGTGAGAGTTAGGGTTAATATTAGGGTTAGTTTGAGGCTTAGCATGAAGTTTAGGTTTAATATTAGGGTTGGGAAAGGGTGTGGGTTAGGGTTAGGGTTAGTGTGAGGGTTAGAGTTAGAGTTAGGGTTAGATTTAGGGTGAGGGTAAGTGTTAAGGTGAGGGTGATAGATAGGGTTAGAATAAGGGTTAGGGTGAGGTTGAGGTTTATGATTAGCATTAGGTTTAGGGTGAGGGTTCGGGTGACTATTAGGGTTAGGGTTAGGGTGAGTGTGAGTGTGAGGGTTAGGGTGAGAGTGAGGGATAGGGTTGGGTTAGGGATAGAGTGAGGGTTAGGGTGAGGCTATGCTGAGGGTGAGGGTTAGGGTGTGGGTGAGTTTGAGGGTGAGGTTTTCTCTTACATAATTTTTAGGGTTAGGTTTAGGGTTAGGGTTAGGTTTAGGGTTAGGGTGAGGGTTAATATTAGGGTTAGGGATAGGATGAGCATTAGCGTGAGGGTTCGGTTAGGGGTTGGGTGAGGGTTAGGATTAGTGTGAGGGTTAGGGTAAGGGTTAGGCTTAGGGTTGGGGTGTGGGTAAGTGTTAGGGTGATGTTTAGGGTGAGGGTGAGGATTAGGGTTAGGGTTAGGGTTAAAGTGTGAGTTAGGGTGAGGGTTAGGGTTAGGGTTCGGGTGAATGTTAGGGTTAGGGTTAGTGTTAGGTTGTGGGTGAGTGTGAGGTTGAGGGTTAGGGTTAGGGTTAGAGTTAGGGTGAGGGTTAGGGTTAGGATTATGGTTAGGGTTAGGGTTAGGTTGAGGATGAGGGTGAGTGTGAGGGTTAGTATTTGGGTGAGGGTTAGGTTTAGATTTAGGGGTAGGATGAGGTTTAGGGTAAGGGGTGGGGTTAGGTTTACGGTGAGGGTTAGGTTTAGTGTGAGGTTTAGGTTAAGGGTTAGGTTTAGAGTTAGAATGGAGTTAAGGGTTAGGGTGAGAGTTAGAGTGAGGGTAAGGGTTAGGTTTAGGGTTAGAGTTGGGTTGAGGGTTAAGGTGAGGCTTATAGGGTTAGGGTTTGGGTTAGGGTGAGGGTGAGTGTTAGGGTCAGGGATAGGTTGAGGGTTAGGTTGAGGATAAGAGTTCAGGTGAGGGTTAGGGTGAGGGTGAGGGTTAGGGTTAGTGTTAGGGTGAGGGGTAGGGTGAGGGGTAGGTTTAGGGTTACGGTTAGGGTGAGGTTTAGGCTGAAGGTTTTGGTTAGTTGTATGGTTAGGTTTAGGGTTAGGGTTAGGTTGAGCGTGAGGGTTTGGGTTAGGGTAAGTGTTAGGGTTAGGTTGAGTGTTGGGGTTAGGTTGAGGGTTATGGTGAGGGTTTGGGTGAGGGTGAGGGTTAGCTTTAGTGTTAGTGATATGGTGATGATTAGGGTTAGGGTTAGGTTTAGGGTTAGGGTAAGGGTTAAGGTGAGGATTAGGGTGAGGGTTAGGGTTAGGGTAGGGAGAATGTTAGGTTTAGTGTTAGGGTCAGCTGTAGGTTTAGTGTGAGGGGTAGGGTTAGGTTTAGGGTTTGAATTAAGGTGAGGGTAAGTGTTAGGGTGAGGGTTAGGGTGAGGGTGAGGGTTAGAGTGAGCATTAGGGTTAGGGTCAAGGTTAAGTTTAGCTTTAGGTTTAGGGTGAGTGTTAGGGTTAGTGTGAGAGTTAGGGTGAGGTTGAGGGTAAGGGTTAAGGTGAGGTTTAGGTTGAGGTTGAGGGTTAGGGTAAGGGTGAGATTTAGGGTGACAGTTAGGGTTAGAGTTAGGGTTAGGATTAGGTTGAGGGATAGGGTGAGGGTTAGGGTTAATATTAGGGTTAAGTTTAGGGTTAGGGTTAGGGCTAGGTTGTGGGTAAGTTTTAGAGTGAGGTTTAGGATGTGGGTTAGGGTTAGTTTGAGTGTTAGAGTTAGTGTTAGGGTTAGGGTGAGGGTAAGGATTAGGGTGAGGTTTAGGGTGAGGGTGAGGTTTAGGGCTAGGATGAGGGTTAGGGTTAGTATGAAGGTTAGAGTTAGGGTTAGGGTCAGGGTGAGGGTAAGGCTTAGGGTGACTGTGAGGGTTAGTGTGAGGGTTATTGTTAGGTTTAGGGTAAGGTTTATGGTGAGGTCTAATGTGAGGTTGAGGGTTTGTGTGAGGGTGAGAGTAAGGGTGAACGTTTCGGTTAGGTAACGGTCAAGATTAGGGTTAGGGTGAGGATTAGGGTGAGGGTCAGGGATAGGATGAAGTTTAGGGTTAGAGTGATGGTTAGGGTTAGTGTGAGGTTTAGGGTTAGGGGTAGGGTTAGGGTGAGGTTTAGGGTTTGGGTTTGCATTAGGGTTAGGGTGAGGGTTAGGGTGTTTTTGAGGGTTAGGGGTAGGGTTAGGGTGAGGGTTAGGGTTAGGGTTAGGGTTAGGATGAGGGTTAGTGTAAGGGGTAGGGTTAGGGTTAGGGTGAATGTTAGGATTAGGGTGACGGTTAGGGCAAGGGTAAGGGTTAGGGTTATGGTGAGGGTTAGGTTTAGGGTTAGGGTTAGGGTGAGAGTGAGGGTTAGGGTTAGGGTTAGGGTTAGGGTGAGGTTTAGAATTAGGGTTAGGGTTAGTGTAAGGGATAGATTTAGGGTGAAGGTTAGGGTTAGGGTTATGATTAGGGTTAGGGTGAGGCTTAGGGTTAGGTTTAGGATGAGGGTTAGGGTTAGGTTTAGGGTGAGGTTTAGGTTTAGGGTGAGGTCTACGATGAGGATGAGGGTTAGGATGAGAGTGAGGGTGAGGTTGAGGCTTTTGGTTAGGTAAGGGTTAGGGTTAGGGTTAGGGTTAGGGTGAGGATTAGGGTGAGGCTGAGGTTTAGATTGAGGGTTATGGTTAGGGTGAAGGTTAGCATGAGGCTGAGGGTTAGGTTGAGGTTTAGGGTGAGGGTGAGCGTGAGGGTTCAGGTGAGGTTCAGGGTTCGGGTGTCGGCTAGGGTTAAGTTTAGGCTGAGGATTAGGGTGAAGGTGTGGGTTTGGATTAAGGTTAGGGTGAGGGTTAGGTTTAGGGTGAGGCTTAGGATGAGGTGTAGGTTTAGGGTTAGGGAGAGGGTTAGGGTTAGGGTGAATGTTAGTGTTAGTTTGAGGGTTACGGTGAAGGTGAGTTTGAGGTTGATGGTTAGGGTGAGGGTGATGGTGATGGTGAGGGTTAGGGTTAGGATTCGGGTTAGGTTTAGGGTGAGAGTTAGGGTTAGGGTTTGGGTTAGGGTGAGGGTGAGGGTTAGGGTTAGGGTTAGGATGAGGGTTAGTGTGAGTGGTAGTTTTAGGGTTAGGGTAAGGGTTAGGTTTAGGTTGAGCATTAGTTTTAGGTTTAGGGTTAGGGTGAGGGTGATGCTGAGGATTAAGGTTAGGGTTAGTGTGAGGATAAGGGTTAGGGTGAGGATTAGGGTGAGGGTTTAGGTTAGAATAAGGTTTAGGGTGAGGGTTAGGATTAGGGTTAGCGTTATGGTAAGAGTTAGGGTTAGGGTAAGGGTTAGGGTGAGGCTTAGGGTTAGGGTTAGGGTGAGGGTTAGGCTTAGGGTTAGGGTTAGGGTAAGGGTTAGGGTTAAGTTTAAGGTTAGGTTAAGTTTAGGGTTAGTGTGAGGGTTAGGGTTAGGGTGGTGTTTAGGGAGACGGTGAGGGTTAGGGTGAGGGTGAGGTTGAGCGTGAGGTTTAGTGTGAGGGTGAGGGTGAGTGGCAGGGTGACGTTGAGGGTTAGGGTTAGGGTTAGGTTTAGGGTGAGGATTAGGGTGAGGGTGAGGGTTAGGTTTAGGTTGAGGGTTAGGGTTAGGTTTTGGGTTAGGGTGAAGGTTAGGGTGAGAGTTAGGTTTAGGGTTAGGATGAGGGTTAGGCTTACTGTGAGGGTTACGATTAGGGTTTGGGTTAGTGTGAGGATAAGGTTTAGGGTGAGTGTTAGGTTGAGACTGAGGGTTAGGGTTAGCGTTAGGGTTAGGGTGAGGGTTAGGGTGGGGGTTAGGGTTCTTGTTCGGGTTAGGTGAGGGTTAGGTTGAGTGTACGGATTAGGGTGAGGGTTAGTTTGATGGTGAGGGATAGGGTAATGGTGAGGGTAAGGGTTAGGGTTAGGGTGAGAGTGAGGGTTAGGTTAAGTGTAAGGGTTAGGGTCAGGGTTAGGTTAAGGGTGAGCATTAGGGTTAGCATTGAGGTTAGGGTTAGGATGATTGTTAGGGTTGTTAGGGTGCAGGTTAGTGTTAGGGTTAGAGTGAGGGTTAGGGTCATGTTTAGGGTTAGGATTAGGTTTAGTGTTAGGGTGAGGCTGAGGGTGAGGGTGAGTGTGAGTGTGAAGTTTAAGGTTAGGGTTAGGTTTAGGGTGAGGGTGATGTTTTTGTTTAGGAAAGGTTAAGGTTAGGTTTAGGGTGAGGATTAGGGTGGGGGTGAGGTTTAAGTTGAGGGTTATGGTTAGGGTGAGGGTTAGGGTTAGGGTGATGTTTAGTGTGATGGTGAAGGTGAGAGTGAGGGTTCCGGTGAGGGTTAGGGTTACGGTGAGGGTTAGGGTTAGGGTTACGGTTAGGATTAGGGTGAGGGTAAGGGTTTTATTGACATTTAGGTTGAGGGTGAGTGTTAGGGTTAGGTTTAGGCTTAGGGTGAGGGTTAGGTTGAGGGTTAGGGTGAGGGTTAGGGTGAGGATTAGGGTTAGGATTAGGGTGAAGTTTAGGGTTAGGGTTAGGGTTTGGCTTAGCGTGAGAAGGGTTAAGGTGAGGGTTAGGGAGAGGGTGAGGGATAGGGTTATTGTGAGGGTAAGGTTTAGGCTGAGGCTTAGGTTGAGAATGAGCATTTGTGTTAGCACAGGGTTGGGTTGAGCATGAGGGTTAGGGTTAGGGTTAGGGTGAGGTTAAGGTTTAGGGTGTGGGTGAGTGTTAGGGTTAGTTTTAGCCTTAGGGCGAGGGTGAGGGTTTGGGTTAGGGTTAGGGTGAATGTGAGTGTGAGGGTTAGGTTTAGGATTAGGGTTAGGGTTACAGTTAGCTGAGGTTGAGGGTATGAGTGAGAGTGAGGGCGAGGTTTAGGGTTAGAGAAAGGGTTAGGGTTAGATTTAGGGTTAGTATTAGAGTTAGGGTTAGGAATAGGCTGAGGTTGAGGGTGAGGGTGAGGGTGAAGGTGAAGTTTTAGTTTTAGGGTTAGAGTTACGGTTAGGTTGAGCACTAGGATGAGGGTGAGGGTTAGGATTAGCATTAGGGTTAGGGTGAGGCTTAGGGTGAGGGTTGAATGTTAGGTTTAGTGTTAGAGTGAGGGTGAGGGTTAGTGTTAGTGTGAGGATGAGGGTCTGGGTTAGGATTAGGGTTAGGGTTACATTTAGGGTTAGGGTGATGGTGAGGGTTAGAGTTAGGATTAGGATTATAATTATGGTTAAGGATAGGGTGAGGGTGAGGGTGAGGCTTAGGGTTAGGATTAGGGTTAGTTTTAGTGTGAGGATCAGGGTGAGGGTGAGAGTTAGGTTGAGGGTGAGAAGGAGGGTGAGGGTTAGGGTGAGCTTTAGGGTTAGGGTTAGGGTGAGGGTTAGGGTTAGGGTTAGGTTATGGCTGAGGTTTAGGTATAGGGCAAGTGTTAGGGTTACGGTGAGGGTGAGGGTTAGGGTGATGGTGAGGGTTAGGGTTAGGGTTAGGGTGAGGTTTAGGGTTAGATTTAGGGTTAGTGTAAGGTTTAGAGTTAGGGTGAAGGGTAGGATTAAGGTTAGAATTAGGGTTAGGATGAGGGTGAGGGTGAGGGTTATGGTTAGGGTTAGGGTTAGGGTGAGGGTTAGGGTTAGGGTAAGGCTTAGGGTTGGGGTTAGCATAAGGGTGAGTGTGAGGGTGATGGTTAGGGTTAGGTTTAGGGTGAAGGTGAGGGTTAGGGTTAGGGTTAGGGTTAGGGTTAGGGTGAGGGTGAGGGTTAGGGTTAGGATTAGTTTTAGGGTTAGGTTTAGGATGATGGTTAGAGTTAGGGTTAGTGTGAGGGTTACGGTTACAGTTAGGGTGAGGGTAAGGTTTAGGGTGAGGGTTAGATTGAGTTTGAGGGTTAGGGTTAAGGTGAGGTTTAGGGTGAGTTTTAAGATTAATGTAAGCGTTAGGGTTAGGGTGAGGGTAAGGGTTATATTGAGAGTTATTGTGAGGGTGAGCGTTAGGGTTAGGGTTAGGGTAAGGGTTAGGGTGAGCGTTAGGGTGAGGTTTTGGGTTTGGGTTAACAATAGGGTTAGGTTGAGGGTGAGGGTTAGGTTGTAGTTTAGGGTTAGGGTTAGGGATAGGGTGAGGATTAGGTTAGTGTGAGGGTGAGGTTCTGGGTTAGGGTTAGGTTTATGGTTAGATTTAGGATGAGGGTGATGTTGAGGGTTAGATTTAGGATTAGCGTTAGGGTTATGGTTAGGGTTAGGGTGAGGGTGAGGGTGAGGCTTAGGGTTATGGTTAGGGTGAGGTTTAGGTTTAGGGTGAAGGCTATGGTGAGTGTGAGGGTTAGAGTGAGTGTGACGGTGAGGGTGAGGGTTTTGGTTAGGTAAGGGTTAGGGTTAGGGTTAGGGTGAGGATTAGGGTGAGAGTGAGTTTTAGGTTGAGTGTTAGGGTTAGGGTGAGGGTTAGGGTGAGGGTAAGGGTAAAGGTGATTATTCGGGTTCGGGTTCGGGTTCGGGTTTGGGTGAGGTTGAGGGTTCTTGTGTGGGTTAGGGTTAGGTTTAGGGTGAGGGATAGGGTGACATTGAAGGTTAGGGAGAGGGTGAGGTTTAGGATTAGGGTTAGGGTGTGGATTAGGTTTAGGGTTCGGGTTAGGGTGAGGGGTAGGGTTATGTTTAGGGAGAAGTTTAGGGTTATGGTGAGGGTTTGGGTTAGTTTGAGGGTTAGGGTGAAGGTGAGTTTGAGGTTGAGGGTTAGGTTGAAAGTGATGGTGACAGTGAGGGTTAGATTTAGGATTCGGGTTAAGGTTAGGGTGAGGGTTAGGGTTATGGTTAGGGTTAGTGTGAGGGTGAGAGTGAGGCTTAGTGTTTGGGTTAATGTTAGGTTTATGTTTAGGGTGAAGGCTAGGGTGAGGGTGAGGGTTAGGGTGAGTGTGAAGGTGAGGTTGAGGGTTAGGGTTAGGGTGAGTCTTAGAGTTAGGTTTAGGGTGAGGCTTATGGTTAGGGTGATGTTTAGGGTGAGGGTGAATGTGAGAGTGAAGCGGGTGAGGGTTAGGGTTAGGGTGAAGGTTAAAGTTAGGGTTAGCATTAGGGTTAGGGTGAAACTTAGGGTGAGGGTTTAGTGTTAGGGTTAGGGTGAGGGTGAGGGTGAGGGTTAGGGTGAGGGTGAGGGTGAGGTTTTCGGTTAGGGTGGGGGTTAGAATTACAGTGAGGGTGAGGGTGAGGGTGAAGGTTAGGATTAGGGTTAGCGTTAGCGATAGGATGAGGGTGAGGTTGAGGGTTAGTATGTTTTTGAGGGTTAGGGATACCGTTAGGGTTAGTGTTAGGGTGAGGGTTAGGGTTAGGGTTAGGGTTAGGATGAGGGTTAGGGTAAGGGGTAGGGTTAGGGTTAGGCTGAATGTTAGGATTAGGGTGAGGGTTATGGTAAGGGTAAGGGTTAGGGTTAGGGTGAGGTTAAGGATTAGAGTGAGTGTGAGGGTTAGGTTAGTGTTAGGGTTAGGGTGGGGTTTAGGGTTATGGTTAGGTTTAGGGTGTGGGTTAGGGTGACGGTGAGCGTTAGGGTGAGGGTGATGGTTAGGATAAGGGTTTGGGTGAGGTTTAGGGTTAGGGTGAGAATTAGGGTGAGGGGTAGGTTTAAGGTTAGGGAGAGGGTTGGGGTTTGTGTGAGGGTTAGGGGTAGGGTTAGAGTTAGGTTTAGTATGAGGATAAAGGTTAAGGTTAGCGTTAGGGTAAGGGTTAGGTTTAGGGTGAGGTTCAGGGTTACGGTTTGGGTGAGGGTGAATTTTAGGGTGAGTGGTAGGTTTAGAGTTAGGGTAAGGTTTAGGGTTAGGGTGAGGGTTACGTTTAGGGTTAGGGTGAGGGTTTGGCTGAGGGTTAGGTTTAGTGTGAGGATAAGGGTTAGGGTGAGGATTAGGGTTAGGGTTAGAGTTAGGGTAAGGGTTAGGGTGAGGATTAGGGTTAGGGTTAGAGTTAGGGTAAGGGTTAGGTTTAGGCTTAGGGTTAGGTTTAAGGTTAGGGTGAGTGTGAGGCTTAGGGATAGGGTTAGGGTGAGGGTTAGGGTTAGGTTGATTTTTAGGGTGTCAGTGAGGGTTAGGGTGAGAGTGAAGTTCAGCGTGAGGGTTAGGGTTAGGGTGAGGGTGAGGGTGAGGGTGACGGTTAGGGTTAGGTTTAGGGTGAGGGTAAGGTTTAGGGTTAGGATTAGGGTTAGTGTAAGGGTTAGGCTGAGCGAGAGGGTGAGGTTGAGGGTGAGGGTGAGGGTTAGGGTTAGACTGAGGGTTAGGGTGAGGGTGAGTTTGAGGGTCAGGGTGAGGTTGAGGGTGAGGTTGAGGGTGAGAGGTAGGATTAGGGTTCCGGTTAGGGTGAGGGTGAGGGTGAGGGTGAGGGTGAGGTTTAGGGTTAGGGTTAGGGTTAGTGTTATTGTCAGGGTTATGGTTAGGGTTAGGATTAGGGTGAGAATGAGGGTGAGGGTTAGCATGAGGATTAGAGTTAGGGTTATGGTTAGGGTGAGGGTGAGGGTGAGGGTTAGGTTTAGGGTTAGGGTTAGGGTTAGGATGAGGGTTAGGCTGAGGGTTAGAGTTAGGGTTAGTGTGAGGCTTAGGGTTAGGGTTACGGTTAGGGTGAGGGCAAGGGTTAGGGTGAGGGTTAGGGTGAGTTTGAGGGTTGATGTTAGGGTGAGGTTTAGGGTGAGTTTTAGTGTTAATGTTAGGCTTAGGGTTAGGGTGAGGGTAAGGATTATAGTGAGAGTTATTTTGAGGGTGAGGGTTAGGGTAAGGGTTTCGGTTCGGGTTAGCATTAGGGTTAGGTTGAGGGTGAGGGTTAGGGTGAGGCTTAGGGTTAGGGTGAGGGATAGGGTTAGTTTAAGGGTTAGGGTGAGTGTTTGGGTGAGGGTTTGGTGTAGGTTTACGGTTAGGGTGAGGGTTAGGATGAGGGTAAGATTTAGGGTGAGGTTTAGGGTGAGGGTGTGTATTAGGGTTAGCATTAGTGTTAGTGTGATCGTTAGGGTTAAATGTAGCATTAGGGTTAGTGTTAGGATTAGGTTGAGGGTTAGGATTAGGGTTAAGGTGAGGGTGATGTTGAGGGTTAGCATTAGGTTTATGGTTAGGGTTAGAGTGAGGGTGAAGGTGATGGTTAAGTTTAGGATTAGGTTTAGTGTTAAGGTCAGGCTGAGGTTGAGGATGAGGTTGATGCTGAGGGTTGGGTTAGGGTTTGGCTTAGGGTGAGGGCTAGGCTGAGGGAGAGGGTTAGGGTGAGGGTTAGGGTGAGGGTGGGGTTTTAAGTTAGGAAAGGTTTACGGTTAGGTTTAGGGTGAGGATTAGGCTGAGGGTGAGGTTGAAGGTGAGGGTTAGGGTTAAGGTGAGGGTTAGGGTTAGGGTTAGGCTGAGGGTTAGGGTTAGGATTAGGGTTAGGGTTAGGCTGAGGGTGAGAGTGAGGGTGAGGGTGAGGGTTAGGTTGTAGGTGAGATTTAGGGTTAGGGTGAGGGTTAGGGTGACGGTGTGGGTTAGGTTGATGGTTAGGATTAGTGTGAGGGTTAGGATTAGGGTTAGTGTGAGGAAAAGTGTTAGGGTGAGGATTAGGATGAGTGTAAGAGTTAGCATAAGTTTTAGCCTTAGGGTTAGGGTGAGGTATAGGGTTAGAGTTCCGGTTAGGGTTAGGATGAGGTTTATGGTTGGGGTGAGTGTTAGGGTTACAGTTAGGGTGAGTGTGAGGGTTCGGGTTCGGGTTCGGGTTCGGGTTAGGGTGTGGATTAGGGTTAATTTTATGGTGAGGGTAAGGGTTAGGGTGAGGTTTAGGGTGAGGGTTAGGATTACGGTGAGGGTTAGGGTGACATTGAGGGTTAGGGTGACAGTGAGGGTTAGAGAGGGTGAGGTTTAGGTTTAATGTTAGCGTTAGGGCGAGGGTTAGGGTCAAGTTCAGGATTTGGGTGACGGTTAAAGTGAGGATTAGTGTTAGGTTTAGGTTTAGGGTTAGTGTCAGGATTAGGGTTAGTGTTAGGTTTATACTGAGATTAAAGTTTAAGGTGAGTGTTAGGCTGATGGGTAGGTTTAAGGTAAGGGCGAGGGAGAGGGTGAGGGTAAAGATTAGGGTGAGGGTTAGGGTGAGGGTGAGGCTCAGGGTTAGCATTAGGGTTAGGGTTTGTGTTAGAGTGAGGGGTAGGGTTAGGGTTCAGGTGAGGATGAGGGTTAGGGTTAGCATTAGGTTTAGGTTTAGGGTGAGGGTGAGGGATAGGTCTAGTTTTAGGGTGAGTGTGCGGGTGAGGGTTAGGGTTAGGGGTAGGGTGAGGGTTAAGGTTAAGTTGTGGGTTCCGGTTAGGGTGATGGTGAGGCTAAAGATTAGGGTGAGGTTTAGGGTGTGAGTGAGGGTTAGGGTTTGAATTAGAGTTAGTGTTAGGGTTAGGGTGAGGGTGAGGGTGAGGGTTAGGGTTAGGGTTAGGGTTAGGGTTTGGATGAGGGTCAGGATGAGGGTGAGGGTGAGGGTTAGTTTTAAGGATAGGGTTAGGGTTAGGGATAGGATTAGTGTAAGGGTGAGTGCTAGGGTGAGGGTGAGCCTTAGAGTTTGGTTAGGGTGAGGGTAATTGTTAGGGTGAGGGGTAGTGTGAGGGTTAGGGTTAGGGTGAGGGTGAGGGTTAGGTTTAGTGTGAGTGAGTGGGTTAGGATTACGGTTAGTGTTAGGGTAAGGTTAAGGGTTACAGTGAGGGTTAGAGTGAGAGTGAGGTTTAGGTTTAGCGTGAGTGTGAGGGTGAGGGTCAGAGTGAGGGTTCGTATTAGAGTCAGGATTACAGTTGGGGTGAGGGTGAGGGTTATGTTTAGCGTTAGGGTGAGGGTTAGGTTTAGGGTGATGTTTAGGGTGAGGGTGAGTGTAAGGGTGAGGGTAATGGTTCGGGTGAGGTTGAGGATTAGGGTGTGGATGAGGGTTAGGGTGAGGGTGAGGGTTAGGGTTAGGTTTAGGCTGTGGGTTAGGGTTAGGATTAGAGTGAGGGATAGGGTCAGGGTTAGGGTGAGGTTTAAGGTTAGTGTGAGGTTTAGGGTTAGGTTTAGGGTAAGTGTGAGGATAAGTGTTATGGTGAGGGATAGGGTTATTTTTAGGGTTAGGGTTAGGGTTAGGATGAGGGTTAGGGTTAGGGTAAGGGTTAGGGTTGGTGTTAGGGTAATGGTGAGTGTGAGGGTGATGGTTAGGGTTAGGTTTAGGGTGAAGTTGAAGGTTTGGTTTAGGATTAGGTTTAGGGTTAGGCTTAAGGTGTGGGTGAGGGTGAGGGTGAGGGTTAGGGAGAGGTTTAGCATTAGGTTTAGGGTTAGGGTGAGAGTGAAGATTAGGTTGAGGTGAGGGTTCGGGTTTGGGTGAGGGTTAGGGTGATGGTGAGGGTCAGGGTGAGGGTGAGGTTTAGGTTTAGTGTTAGCTTTAGAGTGAGGGATAGGATCAGGGATAGGATTAGAGTGAGTGTTAAGGTGAGGGTTAGGGTTAGGGTTAGGGTGAGCATGAGGAGTAGGTTTAGGTTTAGGTTTAGGGTGAGGGTGAGCATGAGGGTTAGGGTTTATGGTTTGGGTTAGTGTAAGGGTTAGGATTATGGTAAGTGTGAGGGCTATGGTGAGGATGAGGGTTAGGGTTAGGTTTAGGGTGATGGTTAGGGTTACGGTGAGGGATAGGGTTAGGGTTAGTGTGAGGGTGAGGGTTAGTTTTAGTGTGAAGGTTAGGGTTTGTATTAGGTTTAGGGTAAGATTAAGTTTTAGGATGAGGTTTGGGTAAGAGTGAGGGTTAGGGTTAGCGTGAGTTTAAGGGTGAGGGTTAGGGTTATTGTTAGGGTTAGGGTGAAGGTGAGGGTTATGTTTAGGGTTAGGGTGAGGGTTAGGGTTAGGGTGATGTTTAGGGTGAGGGTGAGGGTTAGGGTGAGATTGAGGTTTCATGTGAGGGTGAAGGTTAGGGTGAGGGTGAGGTTTAGGGTTAGGGTTAGATTTAGGGTGTAGGTTAGGGTTAGGGTTAGGGTTAGGATGATGGTTAAGTTTGCGTTTAGGGTAAGGGTGAGGGTGACGGTGAGGATTAGGGTTAGGTTTAGGGTGAGTGTGAGGGTTAGCTTTAGGATTAGTGTTAGTATGATGGTGAGGGTGAAATTTACAGTTAGTGTTAGCTTTCGGGCGAGGGTGAGGTTTAGGTTTAGGATTAGGGTTAGGGTTAGGTTTCGGCTTTGGGTGAGAGTAAGGGTGAGGGTGAGATTTAGGGTGTGGTTGAGGGTTAGGTTTAGGGTGAGGTTTAGGGTGACGGTGAGCATTAGGTGAGGGTGAGATTTAGGTTTAGTGTTAGAGATAGGCTGAGGGTTAAGATCAGGATTAAGGTGAGGGTTAGGGTTAGGGTTAGGTTTAGGTTTAGAGTTAGTGTGAGGATTAGGTTTAGGGTGAGAGTAAGCGTTACGGTGAGGGTTAGACTGAGGGTGAGAGATAGTTTTAGTGTTAGTGTTAGGGTGAGCATGTGGGTGAGGGTTAGGTTTAGGGTTAAGGTTAGGGTGAGGATTAGGGTGAGGGCAAGTGTTAGGGTTAGGTTTAGGTTTAGGGTGAGGGATAGGGTTGTGGTGAGGTGAGGGTGAGGGTGAGTGTGAGGGTTAGGGTTAGGGTTAGCTTTAGGGTGAGGGTGAGGTTTAGGTTTAGGGTGAGGGTGAGGGTTTAGTTTAGGTAAGGGTTAGGGTAAGATTACGGTGAGAATTTGGATGAGGTTGAGGGTTAAGGTGAGCGTTAGGGTTAGGGTGAGCGTTAGGGTTAGGATTAGGGTGAGGGTTATTGTTAGGGTGATGTTTAGGGTGAGGGTGAGGGTGAAGGTTCGGGTGAGGGGGAGGGTTAGGTTTAGGGTTAGTGTGAGTGTTATAGTTAGGGTTAGGGTTAGGGTGATTGTGAGGGTTAGGGTTAGGGTGAGTGTGAGGTTGAGGGTGAGGGTGAGGCTTAGGGTTAGGGTGAGGGTTAGTGTTAGGTTTAGGGTGAGGGTGAGCGTTAGGGTGAGTGTGAGGGTTCGGGTGAGGTGGAGGGGGAGTGGGAGCGATATGGTTAGGGTTCTGGTTGGAGTTATGGTGAGAGTGTGGATGAGGGTTAGGTTTAGGATTAGGGTTAGGGTTAGACTGAGGGTGAGTGTGAGTGTGAGGGTGAGGGTGAGGGTTAGCGTTAGGGTGAGGGTTAGGTTTAATGTTAGGGTAGGGTTAGCATGAGGGATAGGGTTAGTGTTAGGTTTAGGATGAGGGTTAGGCTGTGGGGTAGGGTTAGCGTTAGGGTGAGGGTTAGGGTTAGTGTGACTTTAAGGGTTAAGTTTAGGGTCAGGGTTAGGATTAGGGTTAGGGTGAAGGTTAGGGTTTGGGTTAGGGTGAGGGTGAGGTTTAGGGTTAGGGATAGGGTTAGGGTGAGGTTAGGGTGAGGGCTAGGGTGATTGTGAGGGTTAGGATTAGGGATAGGGATAGGGTGAGAATTAGGTTTAGAATTAGGGTTAGGGTTTGGGGTAGGGTTAGGGTGAGGGCTAGGGTGAGTGTGAGGGTTAAGGATAGGTTTAGGGATAGGGTGAGGATTAGGGTTAGGGTTTGGGTTAGGGTGAGGTTTAGGCTGATGTGTAGGGTTATAGTTAGGGTGAGGGTTAGGTTTAGTGGGAGTGTTAGGGTTAGGTTTAGGGTTAGGGTTAGTGTGAGGGTTCGGGTGAGGGTTCGGGATAAGGTGTGGGTGACAGTTAGTGTTAGTGTGAGGACTAGGTTTAGGTTTAGGGGTACTGTTAGGGTTAGGGTTAGGGTGAGGGTAAGGGTTAGATTTAGGGTGATTGTGAGGGTAAGGGTTAGGGTTAGTGTTAAAGTTAGGGTGAGGGTTCGGGTTAGTGTGAGGGTTAGGGTTAGGGTTAGGGTGAGGGTGAGGGTTAGGATGATTGTGAGGGTAAGGGTTAGGGTTAGTGTTAAAGTTAGGGTGAGGGTTCGGGTTAGTGTGAGGGTTAGGGTTAGGGTTAGGGTGAGGGTGAGGGTTAGGATTAGAGTTAGGGTTAGGATTAGGTTTAGGGTGAGGTTGAGGTTTTGTGTTAGGGTGAGGGTTAGATTTATTGTTAGGGTTAGGGTTCGGTTGAGGATGAGGGTGAGGTTGAGGGGTAGGGTTAGGTTAGGGTTAGGCTTAGGCTGAGGGTGAGGCCGAGGATGAGGTTGATGTTTAGTGTTAGGGTTAGGGTGAGTGTGAGGGCTAGGGTGAGGGTGAGGGCTAGGGTGAGGGTGAGGGTGAGGGTGTCGTTTACTTCAGGGTTAGGGTTAAGATGAGATTATCGTTAGGGTGAGGGTTATGGTTAGGGTTAGGGTGTGGGTTAAGGTTAAGGTGATGTTTAGGGTGAGGGTTAGGGTGAGAGTTAGGGTGAGGTTTACGGTTTGTGTTAGGATTAGGGTTAATGTGAGGTTGAGGTTTAGGATTAGAGTTAGGGTTATGGGGAGGGTGAAATTGAAGGTCAGGTTTAGGGTTAGTGTTACTGTTAGGGTTAGCATGAGGGTTAGGTTGAGATTTAGGGTTAGGGTTAGGGTTAGGGTTAGGATGAGCGTTAGGATGAGGGTTAGGGTTAGGGTTAGTGTGAGGTTTAGGGTTAGGTTATGGTTAGGGTTAGGGTTCGGTTAGGGTGAAGGTTAGTTTTAGGTTTAGGGTTAGGATAAGGTTTAGGGTGAGGGTTAGGGTTAGGGTTAGTGTGAGGGTTATGCTTAGGGTTAGGGTTAGGGTGTGGACTATGGTGAGGGTGAGGGTTAGGGTGAGGGTTAGGGTTAGGGTCAGGGGTAGGTTGAGTGTTAGGATTAGGTAAGGACTAGTGTTAGGCTGAGGGTGAGAGTGAGGTTGAGGGTGAGGGTTAGGGTTAGAGTGAGAATTAGAGTGAGGGGGAGGGGGAGGGGGAGAGTTTGGTTTAGGGTTAGATTTAGTTTTAGAGTGAGGATTAGGATTAGGGTAGCACTAGCTTTAGGCTGAGGGTGAGGTTGAGCTTGAGGTTGAGGTTGAGGTTTAGGGTTAGAGTGAGGGTTAGGTTTAGGGGTAGGTTTAGGGTGACAGTTAGGGTTAGGGTTAGGATGAGCATTAGGCTTAGGGTAAGGTTTAGGGGTAGTGTGAGGTTTAGTGTGAGGGTTAGGGTTAGGGTTAGGGTTAGGGTGTGGGCTAGGGTGAGGGTGAGGTTTAGGGTGAGAGTGAGATTGAGGGTTTAGTTTAGGTAAGGCTTAAGGTAAGGTTAGGTTGAGGATTAGGGTGAGGTTGAGGGTTAAGTTGAGGTTTAGGGTTAGGGTGGATGTTAGGGTTACTGTGAGGTTTAGGGTTACGCTTAGGGTGAGGTTGAGGGTAAGTTTTTCGGTGAGGGTTATGGTGAGCTTGAGGGTTAGTATTAGAGTTAAGGTTAGGATTAGGGTGAGGGTGAGGGTGAGAGTTAGTGATAGGGTGAGGGTTAGGTTTGGGGTGAGGGTTAGTGTTAGGGTTAGGGTTGGGGTGAGGGTTAGGGTTAGGGTTAGGTTTAGGGTTGGGGTGAGGGTGAGGGTGAGGGTTAGGGTTATGGTTAGGGGTAGGGTGAGGTTTAGGCTGAGGTTGAGGGTGAGGGTGAGGGTGAGGTTGAGGGTTAGAGTTAGGGTTAGGGTGAGGTTTAGGGTGAGAGTTAGGGTGAGGGTGAGAGTGAAGTTAGTTTAGGATTACTGTTAGAGTTAGGGTGAGGCTGACGGTGAGAGGGAAAGTGAGGGTGAAAGTTACGGTTAGGGCTAGGGTGAGGGTTAGGTTTAGTGTGAGGGTTAGTGTGATGGTGAGGGTCAGCGTGAGGGTGAGTGTTAGAATGAGGGTGAGGGTGTGCTTTAGGGTTAGGGTGAGGATTAGGCTTAGGATGAGTTTAAGGGTTAGGGTTAGGGTTAGAGTTATTGTTAGGGTTAGTGTTAGGGTTAGGATGAGGGTGAGAGTTATTGTTAGGGTTAGGGTTAGGTGTAGGGTGAGGGTGGGGTTAAGGGTTAGGGTTAGGATTAGGGTTAATGTTAGGGTAATGCTGAGGGGGAAGAGGAGGTTGAGGTTGAGGTTTATGGTTAAGGTTAGGGTTAGGGTGAGGGCTTGGGTGAGGGTGAGGGTTAGGCTGAGGTTGACGGTGAGCGTTTTGATTAGATAAAGTTTAGTGTCAGGGTGAGGATTAGGGTGAGGGTGAGGATTAAGCTGAAGTTAGGTTCAGGGTGAGGGTTATTGTTAGGGTTAGGGTGAGGGTTAAGGTTTGGGTGAGGTTTAGGGTTAGGGTGATGTTTAGCGTGAGGGTTATGTTTAGGTTGAGGGTGAGGTTTAGGATTAGGAATAGGATTAGGGTTATGGTTAAACTGAGGGTGAGGGTCAGGGTGATGGTGAAGGCATGGGTCAGGTTAAGGTTTAGGGTTAGAGTGAGGGTTATGGTTAGTGTGAGGGTTATGGTTATGGTTAGGGTGAGGTTAAGGTTTAGGGTGAGGGTAAGGTTAGGGTGAGGGTTAGGGTCAGTGTGAGTGTTTGGATTAGGTTTGTGTTAGGGTTAGGGTGAGGGTTAGGTTTTGGGTGATGTTTAGAATGAGGGTGAGGGTTAGGGTGAGGATGAGGGTTAAGGTGAGGGTTAGTGTTAGGGGTAGGGTTAGGGATAGGTTGAGGGTTAGGGTTAGCATTAGGGTTAGGGTGAGGAGTAGGGAGAGGGGTAGGGTTAGGTTTAGGGTGAGTGTGAAGGTTTGGTTGAGGGTGAGGGTGAGGGTTAGGGTTAGGGTGTGGGTTAGATTTAGGGTGAGTTTGAGGGTGAGGGTTAGATTTAGGATTAGGGTGAAGGCTAGGGTTAAGTTGAGGATTAGGGATAGTGTTAGGGGTAGGGTAAGGGTGAGGGTGAGTGTTAGGGTTAGGTTTAGGGTTAGAGTTAGGGTGAGGGTGAGCAATAGGATTAGGTTAGGATTAGGGTTAGGCTGAGGGTGATGGGGAGGGTGAGAGTGAGGGTTAGGGTTAGGGTGAGGTTTAGGTTAGGGTTAGGGTTAGGGTTAGGGTGAGGGTTAAGATTAGGGTAAGGGTTAGGATGAGGGTTATGCTGAGGGTTAGGGTTAGGGTTAGGGTGAGATTTAGGGCTAGGTTTAGGGTTAGGATAAGGGTTAGCCTGAGGGTTAGTGTTAGGGTTAGTGTGAGGGTTACGAGTAGGGTTAGGGTGAGGGTAAAGTTTAGGGTGACAGTTAGGGTGAGTGTGAGGGTTAGGGTTAGGGTGACTGTTAGGGTGAAGGTTAGGTTTAGGGTTAGGCTTAGGGTGAAGGTTAGGGTGTGGGTAGGTTTTAGGGTGATGGTTAGGGCGAGGGTGAGGGTTAGGGTTATCATTAAGGTTATGGTGAGGGTGAGGGTTAGAGTGAGGGTTTGGGTTAAGGTTTAAGACAGGGTGCGGACTAGGTTTAGGGTTAGGTTTAGTGTGAGCGTTAGGCGGAAGGGTAGCCTTAGGGTTAGGGTGAGGGTTAAGTTTAGTGTGAGGGTTAGGGTTAGGGTTAGGGTGACGATAAGGGTTAGGGTGAGGGTTAGGGTGAGTGTGAGGTTTAGGGTTAGCATTAGTGTAGCCTTAGGGTTAGGATGAGTGTTAGGGTTAGGTTTAGGGTTAGGGTGAAGGTGAGGGTGAAGGTTAGTGTTAGGGTGAGGCTTAGGGTTAGGGTTAGGGTGAGGGTGAGGGTTAGGGTGAGGGTAAGTGTCAAGGTGAGGGTTAGGTTGAGTCTGAGGTTTAGGGTTAGCATTAGGGTGAGGGTGAGGGTGAGGGTTAGGGTGAGTGTGAGGTTTAGGGTTAGCATTAGGTGTAGCCTTAGGGTTAGGATGAGTGTTAGGGTTAGGTTTAGGGTTAGGGTGAAGGTGAGGGTGAAGGTTAGTGTTAGGGTGAGGCTTAGGGTTAGGGTTAGGGTGAGGGTGAGGGTTACGGTGAGGGTAAGTGTCAGGGTGAGTGTTAGGTTGAGTCTGAGGTTTAGGGTTAGCATTAGGGTGAGTGTGAGGGTGAGGGTTAGTGTGAAGTTTTGGGTTAAGGATAGGGTGAGGATATGTGTTAGGGTTAGGTTGAGGGTTAGGGTTAGGGTGAGGGGTAACATTAGAATTTGGGTGAGGGTTAGGTTTAGTGCGAGGGTTAGGGTTAGGGTTAGGGTGATGGTAAGAGTTAGCGTTATGGTTAGGGTGAGTGTGAGGTAGGGTGAGGGTTAGGGTTAGGGTGAGGGTTAGGGATAGGTTTAGGGTTAGGGTGAGGGTTAGGGTTATGTTTAGGATTAGAGTTAGGGTGTGGCTAAGGCTTAGGGTGAGGGTTAGGGTGAGGTTGAGGGTTAGGGTTAGGTTCAGTATTAGGGTTAGTATTAGTGTGAGGGTTAGTGATAGGGTTAGGGTTATTGTGAGGTTTAGAGTTAGGGTTAAGGTGAGGGTTAGTCTAAGAGGTAGGGTTACGGTTAGGGTGAGGGTTAGGCTTAGTGTGAGGATTAGGGTTAGGGTGAGCGTTAGGGTTAGGTTTAGGGTTAGGGTGAGTGTGAGTGTGAGGGGGAGGGTTAGGTTGAGGGTGAGGGTGCGGGTGAGGGTTAGTGTTAGGATGAGGGTTAGGGTTAGGGTTAGGGTGAGGATGAGGGTGAAGGTTAGGCTTAGGGTTAGTGTGAGGGTTAGGGTTACGGTGACGGTTATGGTTAGGGTGAGGGATAGGGTTAGGTTTAGTGTGATGTTTAGTGTGAGGGTGAGTGTTAGGGTGAGGGTGAGTGTTCGGGTGAGAGTTAGGGTTAGGGTAAGCTTTAGGAATTGGGTTAAGGTGAGGGTAAGGTTTAGGGTGAGTGTGAGGGTGAGGGTGAGGTTTAGGGTTAGCGAGAGGTTTAGGGTTAGGGTTACATTTAGGTTTAGTGTGAGGGTTCAGGTTAGGATGAGGGTTAGGTTTAGGTTAAGGTTAGTATAAAGTATAGGGTGAGGGTTAGGGTTACAGTTAGTGTGATTGTTAGGTTTAGGGTTAGAGTTTGGGTTAGGTTGAGGGTAAAGTTTAGGGTGAGGGTTAGGGTGAGGCTGAGGGCTATGATTAGGGTGAGGGTTAGGTTGAGGGTTAGGGTTAGGGTTATGGTTAGGGTAAGGCTGAGGGGGAAGGTTGAGGGTGAGGGTTAGGGTTAAAGTTAGGGATAGGGTGAGGATTTGGGTTACAGTTAGATTTAGGGTTAGGGTTAGGCTGAGGGGTAGGGTTAGGGTTAGGGTTGAGTGTTAGGTTTAGTGTGAGGTTTAGGTTTAGGGTTAGTGTGAGGTTTAGGTTTAGTGTGTTGGTTAGGGTTAGGGTTAGGCTGAGGGTAAGGGTTACGGTGAGGGTGAGGTTTAGGGTTAGCATTAGGTTTAAGATTAGGGTTAGGGTTAGGGAGAGGGTGAGGGTGAGAGTTAGGGTTAGGGTGAGGGTTAGGGTTAGTGTGAGGGTTAGGGTTAGGTTTAGGGTGAGGGTTAGGGTTAGGGTAAGGGTTAGGGTGATGGTTAGAGTGAGGTTTAGGGTTAGGGTTAGGGTATTATTTATTGTGAGGGTGAGTGTTAGGGTGAGGGTGGGTGTTCGGGTGAGGGTGAGGGTTCTGGTGAGGGTGAGGATTAGGGTGTGGTTGAGGGATAGGGTTAGGTGAGAGTCAGGGTGTGGTGTAGGGATAGAGTTAGGGTGAGGGTTAGGGTTAGTGTGAAGGTTAGGGTTAGGGTTAGGGTTAGTGTGAGGATAAGAGTTAGGTTGTGGGTTAGTGTGAGGGTGAGGGTTAGGGTTAGCGTTAGGGTTTGGGTGAGGGTTAGGATGATGTTTAGGGTTAGGGTGAGGGTTAGGATTAGGTTTAGTGTGAGGGTTAGGGATAGGGTGATGTTTAGGGTGAGATTGAGGATTAATGTGAGGCAGAGGGTGAGGGTGAGGGTTAGGGTGAGGGTTCAGGTGAGGGTGAGGGTGAGGGTTAGGTTTAGGTTTAGGGTGAGGGTGAGGGTTAGGGTTAGGATTAGGGTTATGGTTGCTGAGGGTGATAATGAAATTGAGGGTGAGGGTTAGGTTTAGGGTTAGTGTGAGGTTTCAGGTTAGTGTGAGGGTTAGTGTGATGGTGAACGTCAGGGTGAGGGTGAGTGTTAGATCGAGGGTGAGGGTGAGGGTGAGGGTTAGGGTTAGGATTAGGTTAGGGTGAGTTTTAGGGTTAGGGTTAGGGTTATTGTTAGGTTTAGGGTTAGGGTTAGGTGATCGTGAGGGTGAGTGTTAGCATTTGGGTTAGGGTTAGGGTTAGGGTGAAGGTGTGGTTGAGGGTTAGGATTAGGATTACGGTTAGGGTTAGGTTATGGCTGAAGGGGAAGGGACGGTTGAGTGTGAGGTTTAGGGTTAGGGTTAGGGTGAGGGTTACTGTTAGGTTTAGTGTTAGTATAAGGGTTAGCCTGAGGGTAAGGGTTAGGGTTAGTGTGAGTGTTAGGTTTAGGGTTAGGGTTTGGGTTAGGTTGAGAGTAAAGGTTAAGGTGAAGGTTAGGGAGAGGGGGAGGTTTATTGTTATGGTGAGCGTTCAGGTGAGGGTTAGGGTTAGGGTTAGGGTTAGGTTTAGCGTGAGGGTTAGAGTGAAGGTTAGGTTTAGGTTTAGGGTGAGGGTGAGGTTTAGGGAGAGGGTGAGGTTTAGGGTGAGGGTGAGGCTTAGGTTTAGGAATAGGGTTAGGGTTAGGGTGAGGGTTCGGGTTAGGTTTAGGGTGAGGGTTAGGGTCAGGGTAATTGTTAGGGTGAGGGTTAAGGTTATGGTTAGGTTTAGTGTCAGGGTCAGGGTGAGGGTTAAAGGGAGGTTGAAGGTTAGTGTTAGCATTAGGTTTAGGATGAGGGTGAGGGTTAGGGTGAGGGTTAGGGTTAAGGTTAGGGATAGGGTGAGGATTAGGGTTAGGTATACAGAGAGGGTTAGGCTGAGGATTAGGGTTATGTTTAGGGTGAGGGTTAGGTTTAGTGTGAGGATTAGGGTTAGATTTAGGGTGAGGGTAAGTGTTTGGGTGAGGGTTAGGGAGAGGGTTAGGTTGAGTTTTAGGGTTAGGGTTTGGGTTAGGTTAATTGTTAGGTTTAGGGTTAGGGTTAGGGTGAGGGTGATGGTGAGGGTTAGCGTTAGGGTTAGGGTTAGAGTGAGGGTGGGATTGAAGGTTAGGGTTAGGATTAGGGTTAGGGTTAGCGTAATGCTGAGGGGGAAGGGGAGGTTGAGGGTGAGGGTAAGGGTCTGGTTTAGGGTTAGGGTGAGAGCTAGGTTGAGGCTCAGTTTTAGGGTGAGGGTGAGGGTGAGGGTTTCATTTAGGTAAGTGTTAGGGTTAGGGTGAGGATTAGGGGGAGGGTGAAGATCAAGCTGAGGTGAGGTTTAGGGTGAGGGTTTGGGTTAGGGTTAGGGTGAGGGTTAGGGTTAGGGTGATGGTTTGTATCAGGGTGAAGTTTAGGGTAAAGGTGAGAGCTAGGGAGAGGGTGAGGGTGAGTGTGAGCTTTAGGGTTAGGGTTAGGTTTAGGGTGAGTGTGATGGTGAGAGTTAGGATTAGGAATAGGGTTAGGGTTAGGGTTAGGCTGAGGTGGAGCGTCAGGGTGAGGGTGAAGGTTAAGTTTAGTGTTAGGGTTAGGGTTAGGGTGAGTGTAAGTTTTAGGGTGAGTTTAAGGGTGAGAGTTAGGGTTAGTGTTAGGGTTAGGGTTAGGGTTAGGGTTTGGGTGATGTTTAGGGTGAGGGTGAGGGTTAGGGTGAGGATGAGGGTTCGGTTGAGAGTGAGCGTTCGCGTGAGGTGTCTGGTAAGGTTGTGGGTGAGGATTAGGGTTAGGCTGAAGGTTAGCATTGGGTTTAGGGTTAGTGTGACGGTGAGGGTGAGGGGTAGGGTAAGGGTTAGGTTGAGGGTTAGGCTTAGGGTTAGGGTGATGGTTAGGAGGAGGGGTAATGTTAGGTTTAGGTTGAAGTTTAGGGTGAGTGTGAGGGTTAGTGTTAGGGGTAGGTTTAGGTTGAGGGTTAGGGTTAGAGTTAGCATTAGGGTGAAGTTGAGGGTTAGGGTGAGAGTTTTGGTTAAGGTGAGTTTGAGGGTGAGGGTTAGGTTTAGGATTAGGATTAGGGTTAGGGTTAGGGTGAGTGTTAGGATGAGGGTGAGGGTTAGTGTGTGGGTGAGGGTTAGGTTTAGGGTGAGTATTAGTTTTAGGCTTAGGGTTAAGGTTATGGTGAGGGTAAGGGTTAGGGTGATGTTTAGTGTGAGGATGAGGGTTAGGGTTATTGTTAGGGTTAGGGTGAGGTTTAGGGATAGGGTTAGTGTTAGGGTAAGGGTGAGGTTTAGGGTCAGGTTTAGGGTTAGGGTGAGGGTTAGGGAGAGTTTTAGGTTAGGGTGAGGTTGAGGCTGAGTGTTAGGTTTAGGTTTAGGTTTACAATTAGTGTGAGAGTTAGTTTGAGGGTTAGGATTAGGGTTAGGGTTAGGGTTAGATTGAGGGTTCGGCTGAGGGTTAGGGTTAGGGTAAAGGTTAGGTTTAGGTTTAGGGTTAGGGTGAGGGTTAGGGTGTGGGTAAGTGTTAGAGTGAGGGTTAGGGTGAGGGAGAGGAATAGGGGGAGGGGGAGGGTTAGTGTTAGCATTAGGGTTAGGGTGAGGGTAAGGGTTAAGGTTAATGTTAGGGATAGGGTGAGGATTAGGGTTAGGGTTAGCCAGAGGGTGAGGGTTAGGGTGAGGAGCAGGGTTAGGTTTAGGGTAAGGTTTAGGTTTAGTGTGAGGATTAGTGTTAGGGTTAGGGTGAGGTTTAGGTTTAGTGTGAGGGTTAGGGTTAGGGTTAGGGTGAGGGTAAGGGTTAGGGTTAGGTTTAGAGTGAGGGTGAGGTTTAGGGTTAGCATTAGTTTTAGATTTAATGTTAGGATGAGGGTTACGGTTAGGGTGAGGTTGAGGCTTAGGTTTAGGGTCAGGTTTAGGGTTAGGGTGAGGGTTAGGGTCAGGTTAAGTGTTAGGGTGATGGTTAGGGTTATGGTAAGGTTTAGTGTGAGGATCAGTGTGAGGGTTAGTGTTAGGTTGAGGGTTAAGCTTAGGGTGAGGTTTAGGGTTAGGGTTAGGTTTATGGTGAGGGTGATGGTGAGGGTTAAGTTTAGGGTTAGGGTTAGGGTGAGGGTTAGGGTTAGTGTGAGTGTTAGTGTGATGGTGAGGGTCAGGATGAAAGTGAGGGTTAGATTGAAGCTGAAGGTGAGGGTGAATGTTATGGTTAGGATTAGGGTTAGGGTGAGTTTTAGGGTAAGGTTTAGGGTTAGGGTTATTGTTAGGTTCAGGGTTAGGGTTAGGGTGAGAGTGAGGGTGAGGTTTTGCATTAGGATTAGGTTTAGGGTTAGAGTGAGGGTGGGGTTGAGGGTTAGGGTTAGGATTAGGGTTAGTGTTTGGGTAAGGCTGAGGGGGAAGATGAGGTTGAGGGTGAGGGTTAGGATTAGGTTTAGGGTTAGGTGAGGGCTAGGGTCAGTGTGAGGGTTTGGGTGAGGGTGAGGGTTTGGTTTAGGTTTAGAGTTAGGGTTAGGTTTAGGGTGAGGGTGATGGTGAGGGATAGGTTTAGGGTTAGGGTTAGGGTGAGGTTTAGGGTTCGTGTGAGGGTTAGTGTGATGGTGAGGGTCAGGGTGAGTGTGAGGATTTGAATGAGGCCTAAGGTGAGGGTGAGGGTTAGGGTTAGGATTAGGGTTAGGGTGAGTTTTAGGTTTAGGGTTAGGGTTAGGGTTATTGTTTGGGTTAGGGTTAGGGTTAGGGTGAGATTGAGGGTTAGGTTTAGCATTAGGGTTAGGTTTAGTGTTAGGGTGATGGTGAGGTTGAGGGTTAGGGTTAGGAATAGGGTTAGGGTTAGGGTAAGGCTGAGGGGGAAGGGGAGGTTGAGGGTGAGTGTTAGGGTTAGGGTGAGGACTAGGGTGAGTGTGAGGGTTTGGGTGAGGGTGAGGGTGAGGGTTTCGGTTATGTAAGTTTTAGGGTGAGGGTGACGATTAAGCTGAGGTTAGGTTTAGCATGATGGTTAGGGTTAGGGTTAGGGTGAGGGTTAGTTTTAGGGTGATGGTTAGGGTGTGGGTGAGGGTGAGACTTAGGATTAGGAATAGGGTTAGTGTTAGGGTTAGGCTGAGGTGAGGGTCAGGGTGAGGGTGAAGGATAGGGTTAGGATTATGGTTAGGGTGAGGGTTAAGGTTAGTGTGAGGATTATGGTTATGGTTATGGTTAGGGTTATGGTGAGGGTAAGGGTTATGGTGAGGGTGAGGGTTAGGGTGAAATTTAGGGTTAGGGTTAGGGTTAGGGGAGGGTTCGGGTTAGGGTGATGTTTAGGGTGAGGGTGAGGTTTAGTGTGAGGATGAGAATTTGGGTGTGGCTGTGGGTTCAGGTGAGGTTTCGGGTTAGGGTGTGGGTGAGGATTAGGGTTAGGGTGAGGGTTATCATTAGGTTTAGGTTTAGTGTGAGGGTGAGGGTGAGGGGTAGGTTTAGGGTTCAGTTGAGGGTTAGTGTTAGAGTAACCTTTAGGGTGAGGGTCAGGGAGAGGGGTAGGTTTAGGGTTAGTGTGAGGTTTAGGATGAGTGTGAGGGTTAGGGGTAGGGTTAGGTTTAGGGTTAGGATGAGGTTTAGGCTGCGGGTTAGGGTTAGGGTTAGTGTGAGTGTTAGGGTTAGGGTGAGGTTTAGGGTTAGCATTAAGGTTAGGGTGAGGGTGAGGGTTAGCGTGACGGTTTGGGTTAAGTTTAAGGATAGGGTGAGGATTAGGTTTAGGGTTAGGTTTAGGGTGAGTGTTAGGCGGAAGGGTAGGCTTAGGGTTAGGGTCAGGGTTAGGTTTAGTGTGAGGTATAGGGTTGAGTTTAGGGTGATGGCAAGGGTTAGGGTGAGGGATAGGGTGAGGGTGAGTCTTAGGGTTAGCATTTGGTTTAGCTTTAGGGTTAGGATGAGAGTTAGGGTTAGGCTTAGTGTTAGGGTGAGGGTGAGGGTGAAGGTTAGTGTTAGGATGAGTGTTATGTTTAGGGTTAGGGTAGGGGTGAGGTTTAGGGTTAGGGTTAGTGTGAGGGTGAGAGTTAGGTTTAGGAATAGTGTTAGGGTTTGGGTTAGGCTGAGGCTGAGGGTCAGGGTGAGGGAAAAGATTAGGGTTAGGTGAGGGTGAGGGTAAGGGTGAGGGTTAGGGTTAGAGTCAGGTTTAAGGTGAGGGTTAGGGTTTAGGAGATGTTTAAGGTGAGGGTGAGGGTGAGGATGAGGTTTCGGGTGAGGGTTCGGGTTCGGGTTCAGGCTAGGGTTAGGGTGTGGCTGAGGATTAGGGTTAGGGTGAGGGTTAGCATTAGGTTTAGGGTTAGTGTGACAGTGAGGGTGAGGGGTAGGGTTATGGTTTGGTTGAGGGTTAGGGTTAGGGTTAGGTTTTGGATAATTTTAAGGGAGAGGGATAATGTTAGGGTTAGTGTGAGGTTTAGCGTGTGTGTGAGGGTTAGGGTTAGGTTGAGGGTTAGGGTTAGGGTGAGGGTGAGGGTTAGGGTTAGAGTTAGGTTTCGGGTGAGTTTGAGGGTGAGGGTTAGGTTTAGGATTAGGATTAGGGTTAGTTTCAGCGTGAGTTTTAGGGTGAGAGTGAGGTTTCGGTTGAGACTGAGGGTTAGTGTATGGGTGATGGTTAGGGTTAGGGTCAGGATTACGTTTAGTCTTAGGATCAAGGTTATGGTGAGGCTAAGGGTTAGGGTGAGGTTTAGTGTGAGGATGAGGGTTAGGGTTAGTATTAGGGTTAGGGTGACGTTTAGGGTGAGGGTTATAGTTAGGGTTAGGGTTAGGGTGAGCGTGAGGGTGAGGTATAGGGTGAGGTTTAGGGTTAGGGTGAGGGTTAGGGATAGTGTTAGTTTAGGGTGAGGGTGAGCGGGAGTGTTAGATTTAGGTTTAGAGTTAGGGTGAGTGTGAGGTTGAGGGTTAGGATTAGGGTTAGGCTGAGGGTTAGGCTGAGGGTTAGGTTTAGGGTTAGGGTTAGGGTGAGGGTGAGGGTGTGGGTAAGTGTTAGGGTGAGGGTTAGGGTGAGGTTTAGGGTGAGGGTGAGGGTTAGGGTTAGAGTGAGCGTTAGGGTGAAGGTTAAGTTTAGGGTTAGGGTTAGCGTGAGTGTGAGGGTGTGGGTCAGTGTTAGGGTGAGAGTTAGGATGAGGGTGAAGTTTAGGTTTAGGGTGAGTGTTAGGGTGAGGATGAGGGTTAGGCTGCGGGTTAGGGTTAGGGTTAGTGTGAGTGTTAGGGTTAGGGTTAGTGTGAGTGTTAGGGTTAGGGTTAGGTTTATGGTTAGGGTGAGGGTTATTGTTAGATTTAGGGTTAGCATAAGGATTAGGCTGAGGGTTAGGTTTAGTGTTAGTTTGAGGGTTAGGTGTAGGGTTAGGGTAAGGGTTAGGGTGAGGGTAAAGTTTAGGGTGAGGTTTAGGGTGAGGGTGAGGGTTAGGGTTAGCATTAAGGTTAGGGTGAGGGTGAGGGTTAGGGTGAGGGTTTTTGTAAAGGTTAAGGATAGGGTGAGGAGTAGGTTTAGGGTTAGTTTTAGGGTGAGCGTTAGGCGGAGGGGTAGGCTTAAGGTCAGGGTGAGTGTTAGGTTTTGTGAGAGGGTTAGGGTTAGGGTTAGGGTGATGGTAAGGGTTAGGGTGAGGGTGAGGGTGAGGGTGAGGTTTAGGGTTAGCTTTAGGTTTAGCGTTAGGGTTAGGATGAGTGTTTGGGTTATGGTGAGGGTGAGGGTGAAGGTTAGTGTTAGGATGAGGTTTAGGGTTAGGGTTAGGGTGAGGGTGAGTGTGAGGGTGAGGGTTAGGCTTAGGGTTCGTGTGAAGTTTAGGATTACAGTGAGGGTTAGTGTTAGGGTGAGGGTTAGGGTTAGCCTTAGGGTGAGGGTTAGGGTTAGGGTTATGTTTAGTGTCCGGGTGAGGGTTAGGATGAGGGTGAGTGTTCTGATGAGAGTTAGGCTTAGGGTTAGGGTAAGGGATATGTTTAGTGTGAGGGTAAGGGTTAGGGTGAGTGTTATGTTGAGGATGAGGTTTAGGGTTAGGTTGAGCGTTAGGGTTATGGTTAGGGTTATGGTTAGGGTGAGGTTTAGGTTGAGGGTGAGGGTTAGGGTTAGGGTGAGGGTGGGTGTTAGGTGGAGGGTTAAGGTGAAGGTGAGGGTTAGAGTTAGCATTAGAGTTATGGTGAGGGTGAGGTTTAGGGTTCGGGTTCGGGTTAGGGTGAGGTTTAGGGTTAGGTTTAGGGTTAGTATAATGGTTAGGGTGCACGTTAGGGTTAGGGTTAGTGTGAGTGTTAGGTTTAGGGTTAGGGTTTAGGTTAAGTGGAGTGTAAAGTATAGGGTGAGGGTTAGGGTGAGGGTGAGTGTTAGGGTTAGGGTGAGGGTGAGCATGAGGATTGGGGTTAGGGTTAGAGTGAGGGTGAGGGTGAGGTTTAGGTTTAAGTTTAGGTTTAGGGTTAAGGTGAGGGTTAGGGTGTGGTTAAGTGTTAGGGTGAGGGTTAGGGTGATGGTAAGGGTTAGGGTGAGTATTAGGGTGAGGGTGAGGGTTAGGGTGAGTGTGATGGTAAGGGTTAGGCTGAGTGTTAGGGTGAGGGTGAGGGTTAGGGTGAGGGTTAGGGTGAGTGTTAGGGTTAGGGTTAGGGTTAGTGTGTGGGTGAGGTATAGGGTGAGGGTTAGGTTTAGGGTGAGTGTTAGGGATAGGGTTAGGGTTAGGATGAGGATGAGGGTGAGTGTTAGGGTTAGGTTTAGGGTTAGGGTGAGGGTTATTAGGGTTAGGATTAGGGTTAGGCTGAGGGTGATGGGGAAGGTGAGGGTTAGAGTTAGGTTTAGGGTTAGGATGAGGGTTAGGTTTAGGGTTAGGGTCAGCGTAAGGGTTAGGGTGAGGGTTAGTGTGAGGGAGAGGGTTAGGTTTAGGGTGACGGTAAGGGTTAAGGAGAGTGTTAGGGTGAGGGTGAGGGAGAATTTTAGTGTTAGGATTACGGTGAGGGTTAGGGTTAGGGCGAAATTTAGGGTTAGGTTTAGGTTTAGGGTGATGTTTAGTGTCAGGGTGAGGGTTAGGATGAGGTTGAGTCTTCTGGTGAGAGTTAGGGTTAGGGTTAGGGTTAGGGATAGGGTCAGTGTGAGGCTAATGGTTAGAGTGAGTGAAAGAGTGAGGGTTAGGCTCAGGGTAAGGGTGAGCATTAAGGTTAGGGTTAGGTTTATGGTTAGGATGAGGTTTAGGGTGAGTGGTAGGTTTAGGGTTAGGGTTAGTTTGCAGGTTAGGGTGAGGTTAGGAGTTAGGGTGATGTTAGGGTGAGGGTGAGGGTTAGGGTTAGCATTAGAGTTAGGGTGAGGTTGAGGGTTAGGGTTTGGGTTAGGGATAGCGTAAGGATTAGCGTATTGTGAGGGTTAGGTTTAGGGTTAGTTGAGGATAAAGTAAGGGTGAGGGTTAGGGTGAGGGTGAAGTGTTACATTAGCATTAGGGATAGGTTTAGCTTTAGGGTCAGGGTTAGATTTAGGGTGAGGGTTAGGTTTAGGTTGAGGTTGAGGGTTAGGTTTGTGGTGATGTTTAGTGTGAGGGTGAGGGTTAGGGTGAGGTTGAGTGTTCAGGTGAGAGTTAGAGTTAGGTTTAGAGTTAGGGATAGGGTTAGGGTGAGGGTATTGGTTAGGGTGAGTGTTAGGGTAAGGGTGAGTGTTAGGCATAGGTTGAGGGTTAGGGTTAGGGTTAATTTTAGGGTTAGGTTGAGGGTGAGCGTTAGGATTAGGGTTAGGATGAGGGTGAGGCTGAGGGTTAGGGTTAGGGTTAGTGTGAGGGTTAGGGTTAGGATTAGGTTTAGGGTAAGGGTTAGGGTTATATTTAGGTATAGTATAAGGGTTAGGGTGAGGCTAAGGGTTAGAGTTAGTGTGATTGTTAGGTTTAGGGTTAGGGTTTGGGTTAGGTTGAGTTTAAAGGTTAGGGTGAGGTTTAGGGTGAGGGTGAGGGTAAGGGTTAGGGTGAGGGTTAGCGTGAGGGTTAGGGTTAGGTTTATGGTTAGTGTTAGGGTGAGGGTTAGGGTGAGGGTTATGTTTAGGTTTAGGTTTAGGGTGAGAGTCAGGGTGTGGATAATTGTTAGGGTGAGGGTTAGGGTGAGGTGAGCGTTAGGGTTAGGTTGACAGTAAGGGTTATGGTGAGGGTTATGGTGAGGGTGAGGGTTAGGGTTAGCATTAGGGTTAGGGTGAGGGTGAGGGTTAGGGTGAGGGTGAGGGTTAGTTTTAGGGTCAGGGTTAGGGTTAGGATGAGGGTTAGTGTTAGGGAGAGGTTGAGGGTTAGGGTTAGGTTGATGATTAGGGTTAGGGTGAGGTTTTGGGTTAGGGTTAGGATGAGAGTTAGGGTTAGGGTGATGTTTATTGTGAAGGTGAGGGTTAGGGTGAGGGTGAGTGTTAGTGTGAGGATGAGGGTTCGGGTAAGGGTGAGGCTCAGGGTGTGGTTGAGGGTTAGGGTTATGGTGAGAGTCAGAGTGAGGTGTCGGGATAGGGTTAGGGGTAGGGTTTGTGTGAGGGTAAGGGTTAGGGTGAGGGTTAGGGTGAGGCTGAGGTTTAGTGTTAGCCTTAGGGTTAGGGTGAGTGTTAGGGTTAGGGTGATGTTTAGGGTGAGGTTGAGGGTTAGTGTGAGGGTGAGGGTGAGGCTAAGGGTTAGTGTTAGGATTAGGGTTAGGGTTAGGGTTAGGCTGAGGATGAGGGTGAAATTGATGGTGACGCTTAGGGTTAGGATTAGGATGAGGCTTATGGTTAGTGTGAGGGTTAGTGTGATGCTGAGGGTCAGGGTGAGGGTGAGTGTTAGAATGAGGGTGATGGTTAGGGTTAGGCTTGGGATTTGGGTTAGGGTGAATTTTAGGGTTAGGATTAGGGTTATTGCTAGGGTTAGGGTGAGGGTGAGGGTTAGGGTGAGGGTTAGCGTTAGGGTTAGGGTTAGGGTGAGGGTGGGGTTGAGGGTTAGGGTTAGGATTAGGGTGAGGGTTAGGGTAAGGCTGAGGGGGAAGGGGAGATTGAGGGTGAGGGTTAGGTTTAGGGTTAGGGTTAGTGTGAGTGTTAGGTTTAGGGTTAGGGTTTGGGTTAGGTTGAGGGTAAAGTTTAGGGTGAGGTTTAGGCTTAGGGTGAGGTTTAGGATTAGGGTGAGGGTTAGGGTGAAGTTTATGTTTAGTTTTAGGGTTAGGGTGAGGGTTAGGTTTATTGTGAGGTTTAGGCTTAAGGTTAGGGTGACGGTAAGGGTTAAGTTGAGGGTTAGGGTGAGGGTGAGGTTTAGTGTTAGCATTAGGTTTAGCTTTAGGGTTAGGATGACAGTTAGGGTTATGTTTAGGGTTAGGGTGAGGGTGAGGGTGAAGCTTAGTGTTAGGATGAGGGTTAGGGTTAGGGTTAGGGTAAGGGTGAGGGTGAGGTTTAGGGTTAGGGTTAGTGTGAGGGTGAGAGTTAGGATTAGGAATAGTGTTAGGGTTAGGGTTAGGCTGAGGGTGAGGGTCAGGGTGAGGGAAAAGGTTAGGGTTAGGTTGAGGGTAAGGGTAAGTGTTAGGGTGAGGGTAAGTGTGAGGGTTAGGGTTAGAGTCTGGGTTAAGGTGAAGTTTAGGGTTTGGGTGATGTTTAGGTTGAGGGTGAGGGTTAGGCTGAGGATGAGATTTCGGGTTAGGGTTCGGATTCGTGTTCGAGTTCGGGTTAGGGTGTGGCTGAGGATTAGCTTAGGGTGAGGTTTAGCATTAGGTTTAGGGTTAGTGTGACGGTGAGGGTGAGGGGTAGGGTTAGGGTTTGGTTCATGGTTGGGGTTAGAGTTAGTGTTTGGATCATTGTTAGGGAGAGGGTTAATGTTATGTTTAGGGTGAGGTTGATGGTTAGTGTGAAGGTTAGGGTTAGGTTGAGGGTTAGGGTTAGGTTTAGCTTGAGAGTTAGAGTTAGAGTTAGGGTTAGGGTGAGTTTGAGGGTGATGGTTAGGTTTAGGATTAGGATTAGGTTTACGGTTAGTGTGAGTGTTAGGGTGAGAGTGAGGGTTCGGGTGAGAGTGAGGGTTAGTGTGTGGGTTAAGGTTAGGGTTAGGGTCAGGATTAAGTTTAGGCTTAGGGTCAAGTTTCTGGTGAGGGTCAGGTTTAGGGTGAGGTTTAGTTTGAGGATGAGGGTTAGGGTTAGTGTTAGGGTTAGGGTGACGTTTAGGGTGAGGGTTATCGTTAGGGTTAGGGTGAGGGTGAGGGTGAGGTATAGGGTGAGGTTTAGGGTTAGGGTGAGGGTTAGGGATAGTGTTCGGTTTGGATGAGGGTGGGGGTGATTGTTAGGTTTAGGTTTCGAGTTAAGGTGAGGGTGAGGGTGAGGGTTAGGATTAGGGTTAGGATGAGGGTTAGGCTGAGGGTTAGGTTTAGGGTTAGTGTGAGGGTTAGGGTTAGGTTTAGTGTTAGGATGAGGGTTAAGTTTAGATTTAGGGTTAGCATAAGGTTTAGGCTGAGGGTTAGGGTTAGGGTTAGATTGAGGGTTAGGTTTAGGGTTAGGGTAAGGTTTAGGGTGAGGGTAATGGTGAGGGTGAGGGTTAGGCTGAGGGTGAGGGTTAGGGTTAGAGTGAGTGTTAGGGTGAAGGTTAGGTTTAGGGTTAGGGTTAGGGTGAGGGTGAGGGTGTGGGTAAGTGTTAGGGTGAGGGTTAGGGTGAGGGTGAGGTTTAGGTTTAGGGTGAGGGTTAATGTTAGGGTGAGTGTTAGGGTGAGGGTGAGGGTTACGGTTAGCATTAGGGTTAGGGTTAGGGTGAGGGTTAGAGTGAGGTTTTGCGTTAAGGTTAAGGATAGTGTGAGTATTAGAGTTAGGTTTACTGTGTGGGTTAGGCTGAGGGGAAGGGTTAGGGTTAGGTTGAGGGTTGGGTTTAGTGTGAGGGTTAGGGTTAGGGTTAGGGTAAGGTAAGGGTGAGGGTGAAGTTTAGGGTGAGTGTGAGGTTTAGGGTTAGCATTAGGTTTAGAGTTAGGGTTAGGATTAGTGTTAGGGTTTGGTTTAGGGTGAGGGTTAGGATGAGGGTGAGTGTTAAGTTTAGGCTTAGGGTGAGGGTTAGTTTTAGGGTGAGGGCTAGGGTGAGGGTGAGGATTAGGTTGAGGGTGAGGGTGAGGGTGAGGTTTTCATTTAGGTAAGGGTTATGGTTAGGGTTAGGGTGAGGTGTAGTAATGAGGGTGTGTGTTGGGGTTAAGTTTAGGATTAGGGTGAGGGTGAAGTTTAGTGTTAGGATGAGGGTTAGGGTTAGGGTTAGGGTGAGAGTGAGGGTGAAGGTGAGGGTTCAGGATAGGGTTAGGGTGTGGTTTAGGTTTACGGGGAGGGTTAGAGTTAGGGTGAGGTTTAGGGTTAGGCTTACGGTGAGGGTTAGGGTTAGGCTGATGTTTAGTGTGAGGGTGAGGGTTAGGGTGAGGGTGAGTGTTCTTTTGAGAATTAGGGTTAGGGTTAGGTTTAGGGAATGGGTTAATGTGAGGGAAAGGGTTAGGGTGAGGGTTTGGGTGAGGGTGAGGTTTAGGGTGAGGGTGAGGGTTAGGTTTAGGGTTAGGGTTATGATGAGGGTGAGGGTTAGGGTGAGCCCTAGTTATAGGGTTAGGTTTAGATTGCGGGTAAGGGTGAGGGTAAGGGTTAGGGTGAGGTTTAGGGTGAGGGTGTGTTTTAGGTTTAGGGTGAGGGTAAGGGTTAGTTTGAGGGTTAGGGTGAGGGTTAGGATTAGGGTTAGTGTGAGGATAAGGGTTAGGGTGAGGGTTAGGGTGAGGGTGAGGTTTATGGTTAGGGTTAGGGTGAAGGTTAGGGTGTGGGTAAGTGTTAGGGTTAGGGTTAGGGTGACGGTAGAGGTTAAGTTTAAGTATAGGGTGAGGATTAGGTTTAGGGTTAGGTTTAGGGTGAGTGTTAGGCGGAAGGGTAGGCTTAGGGTAAGGGTGAGTGTTAGGTTTATTGTGAGGGTTAGGGTGATGGTAAGGGTTAGGGTGAGGGATAGGGTGAGGGTGAGTTTTAGGGTTAGCATTAGGTTTCGCTTTAGGGTTAGGATGAGATTTAGAGTTAGGCTTAGGGTTAGGGTGAGGGTGAGGGTGAAGGTTAGTGTTAGGATGAGGGTTAGGGTTAGGGTTAGGGTGAGGGTGAGGGTGAGGTTTAGGGTTAGGGTTAGTGTGAGGTTGAGAGTTAGGATTAGGAATAATGTTAGGGTTAGGGTTAGGCTGAGGGTGAGTGTCAGGGTGAGGGAAAATGTTAGGGTTAGGGTTAGGGTGAGGGTAAGTGTTGGGGTGAGGGTAAGGGTGAGGGTTAGGGTTAGAGTCAGGGTTAAGGTGAGGGTTAAGGTTTGGGTGATGTTTAGGGTGAGGGTGAGGGTTAGGTTTTGGATTAGGGTTAGAGTTTGGGTTAGGTTGAGGGTGAGGTTGATGGTGAGGGTTAGGATTAATGTGAGTGTTAGGGTTAGGGTTAGTGTTATAGTTAGGGTGAGGGTTAGGGTTAGGGTTAGGATGAGGTTTAGGCTGAGGGTTAGCGTTAGGGTTCGGGTGAGGGTAAGCGTTAGGGTGAGGGTTAGGCTTAGGGTTAGTATGAAGGTTAGAATGAGAGTTAGTGTTACTGTGAGGGTTATGCTGTGGGTAAGGGTTAGAGTGAGGGTTTGGGTGATGGTGAGGTTTAGAGATAGCATTAGGGTTAAGGTTAGGTTTAGTGTGAGGGTTAGAGTTAGGTTTAGGGTTACGGTGAGGGTGAGGGTTATGGTAAGCATTAGGATCAGGGTTAGGTTTAGGGTGAGATTTAGGGTTAGGGTTAGAATTATAGTGAAGTTGAGTGTGAGGGTTAGTGTGAACGTGAGTGTTAGGTTGAGGGTGAGGGTGAGGGTTAGGGTTTAGGTGAGGGTCAGGTTTAGGGTTAGGGTTAAGGTTAAGGTGAGGGTTAGAGTTAGGGTTAGGGTTACGATGAGGATTAGGGTGAGGGTTAAGTTTAAGGTTAGGGTGAGGGTAAGGGTTAGGGAGTGGGTCAGGGTTAGGTTTTGTATTAGGGTTAGGGTTAGGGTGAGGGTTAGGGACAGGGTTAGGATTAGGGTGAGGGTTTTGTTAGGGTTAGGTTTTGACTTAGGGTGAGTTTTAGGGTTCGTGTTTGGATTAGGGTTAGGGTTAGGGTTAGGCTGAGGGTGAGGTTGAGGGTGAGGGTGAGGGTTAGGGTTAATATGAGTGTTAGGGTTAGCGTTAGCGTTAGGATGAGGGTTAGGCTGAGGGTTAGGTTTAGGGTTCGGGTAAGAGTAAGGGTTAGGCAGAAATGAACCTACAGACCTATTGCCATCTAATCGTCGATAAGGAAGCTAAAACAATAGAATGGACGAAAGACAGCCTCTTCAGTAAATGGTGCTGGCAAAATTGGTTTACTACATGTAGAAAACTAAAGCTAGATCCTTATATATCACCCTGCACCAGAATTAACTCCAAATGGATCAAAGGCCTTGAACTCAAAGCAGACACTCTGAAAATATTACAGGATGGAATAGGAGAAACCCTAGGTCTCCTTGGCTCAGGCCGAAATTTTCTGAATAGAGACCAGGAAGCACAACAAATCAAAGAAAGGTTGGACAAATGGGATTGCATAAGGTTCAGAGCTTCTGCAGGGCAAATGACATAGCTAGCAAGATCAATAGAAAGCCCACCGATTGGGAGAAGATCTTTACTAGCCATACAATGGACAAGGGTCTCATATCTAAAATATACTTGGAACTCAAAAAATTAAACCACCCAACAACAAATCCTCAAAGAAACAACTGCCCAATAAATAAGTGGGCGAAAGACTTAAAGAGAAGCTTCTCTGAAGAAGAAAGAAGGATGGCCAATAGACACATGAAGAAATGTTCAACATCCCTAGCCATAAAAGAAATGCAAATCAAAACAACATTGAGATATCACCTCACTCCAGTTAGAACAGCAAAAATCAAGAACTCTAATAACAACAGATGCTGGAGGGGATGTGGACAGAAAGGAACCTTACTTCATTGTTGGTGGGAATGTAAACTTGTTCAACCACTTTGGAAAGCAGTATGGAGGTTCCTCAAAAGACTTCACATAGATCTCCCCTATGATCCAGCAATCCCACTTTTGGGCATTTACCCAAATGTTTACAAACAAGACCACACTAAAGCTACCAGCACAACTATGTTTATTGCAGCATTATTTACCATAGCTAAGATATGGAACCAACCCAGTGCCCCTCAGTAGATGAATGGATCAAGAAAATGTGGTATATATACACAATGGAATTCTATGCCTCCATCAGAAAGAATGACATTTCCCCATTTGTTAGGAAATGGAAAGGTTTGGAAAAAATTATATTAAGTGAAGTAAGCCAGGCCCAAAGAAGCATAGGTCCCATGGTTTCCCTTATTTGCAATATCTAGTATAGGTATGAGTCAAGCGGAAAAGGTCAGATAATGTGATGTTAGGAAAATGAACCCTTAAATATGTATTTTAATGTTTTCGTTTCTTTCATGCATGTGTTTCTAACGCATTTATAAGATTATTTCTTTGTTGCTTTGTATGTCCCTCCCCCACAGTGTAACCCCCGCTTTCACTATATTTGATGTCAGTATAACATGTGGAGGAGATGGAGACAAACAAGTCGTTTAAGGATTCAGGTGGACCTGTTGCAACAATGAGAAGTACAAAATTTCATGTCAAAACCAACTTTACAATGTCGGTGTGGGGGGGGAGGGGGGTATAATTGGGTGGGGGGAGGGGGGAGGATGGGAAGGGAGGTGAAGGGTAAACAAAGGAGGAGGCTGCAATGCTTGGTAAGAAATGTATGCATTATCCTGCCCATGTAATTGTAGCCCCTCTGTACAGTATGTTCTCAAATAAAATAAAATAAAATTAAAAAAAAAAGAAAACAAAAAAAAAGAGTAAGGGTTAGGGTGAGGTTTAGGGTAAGGGTGAGGGTTAAGTTTATGCTTAGGGTTAGGGTGAGGTTTATGGTTAGGGTGAGGGTGAGGGTTAGGGTTAGGGTTTGGGTGAGGGATAGGGTTAGGTGAGGGTTAGGGATAGGGTTGGGGTTAGGGTGAGTGTGTGGGTTAGGGTTAGGTTTAGGTTTAGTGTTAGGCTGAGGGTGAGGGTTAGGTTTAGGGTTAGGGTTAGGGTTAGGGTTGGATTGAAGTTTTCTTTTAGGGTTAGGAAGAGGTTTTGGCTGAGGATTAGGGTTGTGGTTAGGGTGAGGTTTAGGGTTAGTGTGAGTGTTGGGATGAAGGTTAGGTTGAGGGTTAGGTTTAGGGTTAGGTTGAGGGTAAAGGTTAGGGTGAGGGTGAGGGTTAGGTTTAGGATTAGGGTTAGGGTTTGGGTGAGGATTAAGGATAGGGTTAGGGTTAGGGTGAGGGTTAGGGTGAGGGTTAGGGTTAGGTTTAGGGTGAAGATTAGGGTGAGAGTGACGTTTAAGGTGAGGGTTAGGGTTAGGGTGAGGATTAGGTTTAGGGTTAGGGTGAGGTTTAGGATTAGGATGATGTTTAGGGTGAGCGTGATGTTTTGGGTTAGGATGAGGGTGAGGGTGAGGGTGTAGGTGAGGGTTAGGTTTAGGGTGAGTGTTAGGGTGATGGTGACGGTGATTGTTAGGGTGAAGTTGAGGGTTAGGGATAGGGTTAGGGTGAGGGTTAGGGTTAGGGTTAGGGTGAGGGGTAGGGTGAGGGTAGGGTTAGGGTTAGGGTGAGGGTTAGGGTTAATGTGAGGATTAGGGTTAGGTTTAGGGTTAGTGTGAGGATAAGGGTAAGGGTGAGGGTTAGGGTGAGAGTGAGGGTTAGGGTTAGCGTTAGGGTTAGGGTGAGGTTTAGGGCGAAGGTTAAGTTGAGGGTTCGGGTTATTATGAGGGTGAGGGTTATAGTTAGGTTTAGGGTGAGGGTTTGGCTTAGTGTGAGGTTTACTGTAAGTTTAGGGTGTGGGTGAGGGTTCGGGTGAGGGTGACTTTTAGGGTGTGGGTGACAGTTAGGTTTAGGTTTAGGTTTAGGGTGAGGGTAATATTTAGGGTGAGGGTTAGGGTGAGGGTGAGGGTTAGGTTGAGGTTCAGGGTTAGGCTGAGCGTTAGGGTGAGGGTTAGGTTTAGGTTTTGGTTTGGGTGAGGGTTAAAGTGAGGTTTCGTGTTAGTGTTAGGGTTAGAGTTAAGGTGAGAGTTAGGGTGAGGGTTGGTTAGAGTGAGGTTTAGGGTGTGGGTGAGGGTTAGGGATAGCATTAGGGTTAAAGATAGGTTTAGGGTGAATGTAAGGGTTAGGATGAGGGTGAGGGTTAGGTTTAGGATTAGGGTTAGTGTTAGGGTGAGGGTTAGTTATAGGGTTAGGATTAGGGTGAGGGTTTTGGTTTGGGTTAGGTTTAGATTTAGAGTGAGGGTTAGGGTTAGTGTTTGGATTAGGGTTAGGGTTAGGGTTAAGGTGAGGGTTAGGTTTAGGTGAGGGTTAGGGATAGAATTGGGGTTAGGGTGAAGATTAGGGTTAGGTTTACTGTTAGAGTTAGAGCGAGGGTGAGTGTGAGGTTTAGGGTTAGGTTTAGGGTTAGGGATAGGGTTAGGCTGAGGGTGAGGGTGAGGGTGAGGGTGAGGTTTAGGGTTAGGGTTAGGGTTAGGGTTAGTGTTGGGTTGAGTGTTAGGGTTAGGATTAGGAAGAGGGTTTGGCTGAGGGTTAGGGTTATGGTTAGGGTGAGGTTTAAGGTTAGTGTGAGGGTTAGGATGAGGTTTAAGCTGAAGGTTAGGGTTAGGGTTAGGGTGAGGGTAAGGGTGAGCGTTAGGGTGAAGGTTAGGTTTAGGTTTAGGGTTAGGGTGAGGGTTAGGATGAGGTTTAGTTTTAATGTAAGGGATAGGGTTAGCGTGAGGGTTAGGGTGAGGGTAAGGGTTAGAGTGAGGTTCAGGGAGAGGGTGAGTGTTAGGGATAGCATTAGGTTTAATTTTAGGTTTAGTGTGAGGCTTAAGGTTAAGGTTACTCTGAGCGTGAGGGTTAGGTTTAGCATTAGGGTTAGGGTTAGGGTTAGGGTGAGGGTTAGGGTTAGGGTTTGGGTGAGGTTGAGGGTTAGGGTTAGGGTTAGGGTGAGGGTATGGGTTAGGGTGAGGGTGAGGGTTAGGGTGACGGTGAGGGTAAGGGTTATGGTGAGGGCTAGGGTTACGGTTAGGGTTACGGTAAGGTTTAGGTTTAGGGTGAGGCTGAGGGTGAGGGTTAGGTTTAGGATTAGGCTTAGGTGTAGGGTTAGGTTTAGGGTGAGTGTGAGGCTGAGTGTCAGAGTTAGGTTTAGGGTGAGGTTTAGGGTAATGTTTAGGGTTAGGATGAGGGTGAGGGTGAGGTTTTGGGTGAGGGTGAGGGTTAGGGTTTTGGTTAGGTTTAGGTTTAAGGTTAGGGTGAGAGTTATTTTTAAGGTTAGTGTTAGGATGAGGGTTAGGCTGAGGGTTAGGTTTAGGATTAGTATGAGGGTGAGAGTTAGGATTAGGAATAGTGTTAGGGTTAGGTTTAGGCTGAGGGTGAGGGTCAGGGTGAGGGTAAAGTTTAGGGTTAGGGTTAGGGTGAGGGTAGGTGTTAGTGTGAGGGTAAGGGTGAGGGTTAGGGTTTGAGTCAGGGTTAAGGTGAAGGTTAGGGTTCGGGTGATGTTTAGGGTGAGGGTGAGGTTTAGGGTGAGGATGAGTTTTCGGGTGAGGGTTAGGGTTAGTGTTTGGATTAGGGTTAGGGTTAGGGTTAAGGTGAGGGTTAGGGTTAGCTGAGGGTTAGGGATAGAATTGGGGTTAGGGTGAAGGTCAGGGTTAGGTTTAGTGTTAGAGTTAGAGCGAGGGTTAGTGTGAGGTTTAGGGTTAGCGTTAGGGTGAGGGTGAGGGTTAGGGTGAAGGTTAAGTTGAGGGTTAGGGTTATTATGAGGGTGAGGTTTAGAGTTAGGTTTAGGGTGAGGGTTGGGTTTAGGGTGAGGTTTAGGTTAGAGTTAGGTTTAGGGTGAGTTTGAGCGTTAGGGTGAGGTTTAGGGTTAGGGTTATTGTTAGGGTTAGTGTGAGGGTTAGTGTTAGGGTGAGTGTTACTGTTAGGGTGAGTGTAAGTGTTAGGGTTCGGGTTAAGGTTTGGGTTATGGTTAGGGTTAGGGTTACGGTTATGGTGAGGGTGAGAGTCAGGATTATGGTTAGGGTTAGGATGACGTTTAGGTTAAGGGTTAGGGTTAGAGTTAGGGAAGGGGTGAGAGTGAGGTTTAGGGTTAGATTTAGGGTAAGTGTTAGGGTTAGGATTAGGGTGAGGGTTAGGATTAGTATTAGGCTTAGGATTAGGCTTAGGCTGTGCATGAGGTTGTGGGTTAGGTTTAGGGTTAGGGTGAGGGTTATGGTTAGGGTTATGGTGAGGTTTAGGATGGGGTTTAGGGTTAGGGTTAGTTTGAGGGTTAGAGTGAGGGTTAGGGTTAGGGATAGGATTAGGGTAGCATTATGGTTAGGGTGAGGGTGAGTGTGAGGGTTAGTGTTAGGGTTAGAATTAGCCTTAGGGTTAGGGTGAGGGTTATGTTTAGGGTTTGGGTTAAGGTGAGGGTGAGAATGAAGGTTAGGTTTAGGTTTAGGGTTAGGGTTAGGGTTAGGTTTAGGTTTAAGGTTAGGATTAAGGTTAGGTTCAGGTTTTCGGTGAGAGTTAGGGTTAGGGTTAGGCTTAGGCTTAGACTGAGAGTGAGGGTGGGGGTGAGGATTAGGGTTAGGGTTAGTGTTAGGTTTAGGTTAAGGTTTATTTTCGGGGTTATGGTTAGAGTTACGGTGAGGGTGAGGCTGCGGTTGAGGGTTTGGGTTAGGGTTAGGGTGAGGTTTAGGGTTAGGGTTAGGGTGAGGGTGAGGTTTAGGGTTAGATATAGCGTTAGGGGGAGGGTTAGGGTGAGGGTTAGGGTGAGGTTTAGGGATAGGTTTAGGATGAGGGTAAGGTTTAGGGTTAGAGTTAGGGTTAGGGTGAGGCTGAGTTTGAGGGTGATGGTGAGTGTTAAGATTACAGTGAGTGTTAGGTTTAGGGTTAGAGTGAGAGTTAGGGTTTGGTTTAAGTTTAGGATTAGGGTGAGTGTTAGGGTTAGGTTGAGGTTTAGGGTTAGGTTTAGAGTTACACTGAGTGTGAACATGAGGGTTAGGGTTAGAGTTAGGGTTAGGTTGAGGGTGAGGTTTACGGTTAGATTTAGGGTTAGGGGGACGGTTAGGTAGAGGGTTAGGTTTAGGGTTAGTGTTAGGGTTAAGGTTAGGGTGAGGGTTAGGTTGAGGTTTAGGGTTATGGTTAGGTTTAGGGTTAGTATTAGGGTTAGGGTGAGGGTGAGTGTGAGGGTTAGAGTTAGGCTTAGGCGTAGGCTTAGGGTTAGGCTGAGGGTGATGGTGGGCGTCAAGATTAGTGTTAGGGTGATGGTTAGGATTAGGGTTAGAGTGAGGGTTTGAGTGAGGGTGAGGTTTAGGGTAAGGCTTAGGCTTAGGCTTAGGGTTATGCTGAGATTGAGGTTGAGGTTGAGGGTTAGGGTTAGGGTCATGGTTAGGTTTATGGTTAGGGTGAGGGTTAGCATGAGGTTTAGGGTTAGGTTGAGGGTTAGGGTGAGCATGATGGTAAGGGTAAAGGTGAGGTTTACGCTGAGGGTGAGGGTTAAGATAAGGCTGAGGGTTAGGGTTAGGTTTAGGGTTGGGGTAAGGGTTAGGGGTAGGGTTAGGTGTGGGTTAGATTGAGGATTAGTGTCAGGGTTAGTGTGAGGTTTAGGGTGAGGATGAGGGTCAGGGTGAGGGTGAGGGTGAGGGTTAGGGTTACGTTTAGGGTTTGGGTGAGGTTTAGGATTAGGGTGAGGGTTAGGGTTAGTGTGAGTGTTAGTGTTAGGTTTAGGGTTAGTGTTAGGGTGAGTGTAAGTGGTAGGGTGAGGTTTAGGTTTAGGTTTAGGGTTAGGGTTAGGGTTAGGGTTAGGTTTAGGTTATTGTTAGGGTTAAGGTTAGCGTTACAGTCACGGTGAGTTTGAGGGTGAGGGTTAGGTTTAGGGTTAGGGTGAGGTTTAGGGTTAGGGTTAGGGTTAGCATTAGGGTTAGGTGAGGGTTACGTTTAGGGGTACAGTTAGGGTTAGGCTGAGGGTTAGGGTTAGGGTTAGGGGTAGTGTTAGGGTGATGGTAAGTGTTAGTGTGAGGGTTTGGGTTAGGGTTAGGGTTAGGGTTAGGGTTAGTTTTAGGATTAGTTTTAGGGTGAGGGTGAGTGTGAGGGTTAGGGTTAGGGTTAGGCTGAGGTTTAGGGTGAGGGTTAGGGTTAGGGTTTGGGTTAGGGTGAGGGTGAGGCTGAGGATTAGGGTTAGGTTTAAGATTAGGTTTAAGGTTAAGGTTAGGTTTAGGTTTAGGTTTAAGGTTAGGATTACAGTGAGGGTTAGGGTTAGGGTTAGGCTTAGGCTTAGGTTTAGGCTGAGGGTGAGGGTAAGGGTGGGGGTGAGGATTAGGTTTAGGGTTAGGGTTAGGGTTATGTTTATTGTTAGTGTTATGGTTAGGGTTAAGTTTGCGGTGAGGGTCAGGCTGAGGTTGAGGGTTATGTTTAGGGTTAGGGTCAGGGTTAGGGTAAGGGTTATGGTTATTGTTAGGGTTAGGGTTAGAGTTACTGTGAGGTTGAGGGTGAGTGTGAGGGTTTTGGTTAGGGTGAGGTTTAGGGTGGGGTTTAGGGTTTGGCTTAGGGTAAGGCTTAGGGTGAGGGTGAGATTTAGGGTTAGGGTGAGTGTTAGGGTTAGGGTGAGGGTGAAGGTTAGTTTGAGGTTTAGGGATAGGTTTAGGATTAGCATTAGCTTGAGGGTGATTATGAGGGTTAGTTTGAGGGTTAGGCTTAGGCTTAGGGTTAGGCTGAGGGTGAGGGTGGGGATGAGGATTAGGGTTATGTTGATGTTTCGGGTTTGGGTTAGGTTTATTTTTAGGGTTAGGCTTAGAGTTACAGTGAGGGTGAAGGTGCGGGTTAGGGTTAGGTTTAGGGTTAGGGTGGGGTTTAGGGTTTGGGTTAGAGTAAATGTTAGGGTGAGGGTGAGGTTTAGGGTGATTTATAGGGTTAGGGGGAGGGTAAGGGGGAGGGTTTGGGTTAGAGTTACAGTGAGGTTGAGGGTGAGGGTGAGGGTTTTGTTTAGGGTAGGGTTAGGGTTAGTGTTAGGGTGAGTGTGAGGTTTAGGGTTACAGTTAGGGTGAGGAGGAGTGTTAGGGTGAGGGTTAGGTTTAGGGTTAGTGTTAGGGTTAGGGAGAGGGGGAGGGTTAGGTTGAGGTTTAGAGATAGGGTCAGGTTTAGGATTAGGGTTAGGGTGAGGGTGAGTATGAGGGTTAGGGTGAGAGTTAGGCTTACTCTTAGGGTTAGGCTGAGGGTGAGGGTGGGGGTGAGGATTAGGGTTAGGGTGATGGTTCAGGTTTGGGTTAGTGTAATTTTTAGGGTTAAGGTTAGAGTTACGGTGAGGGTGAGGGTGTGGTTGAGGGTTAGGGTGGGGTTTAGGGTTTGGCTTAGGGTAAGGCTTAGGGTGAGGGTGAGGTTTAGGGTGAGATATAGGGTTAGGGGGAGGGTTAGGGGGAGGGTTCGGGTTAGGGTTAGGGTTAGTGTTAGGGTGAAGGTGAGGGTTAGGTTGAGGTTTAGTGTTAGGGTTTGGGTTAGTGTGAGGGTTAGTGTTAGTGTTAGGGTTAGTGTTAGGGTGAGGGTAAATGTTAGGGTGAGGGTTTAGGTTAGGTGAGGTTTATGGTTAGGGTGAGGGTTAGGATTAGGGTTAGAGTTATTGTTAAGTTTAGGTTTAGGGTTAGGCTTATGGTTAGGCTGAGGGTGAGGTTGAGGGTGAGGGTTAGGATTAGGGTGAGGGTTAGGGTTAGTGTTAGGGAGAGTTTTAGGATGAGGGTTAGGGTTAGGATTAGGTTTAGGGTAAGGGCTAGGGGAAGGTGAGTTTTAGGATTAGGGTTAGGTTGAGGTTTAGGGTTAGGGTTAGGGTAAGGGCTAGGGGAGGGTTAGTTTTAGGGTTAGGGTTAGGTTGAGGTTTATGGTTAGGTTTAGTGTTAGGGTGAGGGTGAGGTTTAGGGATGGAGTTAGGGTTAGCATGAGGCTGAGGGTGAGGGTTAGGGTTAGAGTGCGTGTTAGGGTTAAAGTTATTGTGAGGGTTAAGCTCAGGGTGAGGTTTAGGGTTAGGGTTAGGATTAGGATTAGGGTTAGGGTTTCGGTGATTGTGTGGGTTAGGAATAGTATTAGGTTGAGGGTTAGGATTAGGGTGAGGGTTATGTTTAGTGCTAGGATTACGGTTTCGGTGAGGGTGAGTGTGAGGGTTAGTGTTATGGTGAAGTTTAGTGTTAGGGTTAGGGTTAGAGTTAGGCTTAGGGTGAGGGTGAGGTTTAGGGGTAGAGTTAGGTTTAGGGAGGAGGGTTAGGGTAAGGGTTATGGTTAGGGTGAGGATTAGGATGGGGGTGACGGTAAGGCTAAAAATGAGGGTTATGCTGAGGGTGAGGGTTACGGTAAGGGTTAGGGTTAGGGTTAAGGTGAGTGTTAGGTTTAGTGTTAGGGTGCAGCTGAGGGTTAGATTGAGGATTAGTGTTAGGGTTAGTGTGAGCTTTAGGGTGAGGATGAGCGTTAGGGTTAGGGTGAGGGCTAGGGTGAGGGTGAGGGTTAGGATTAGTGTTAGGTTGAGCGTTAGGATTAGGCTTAGCCATAAGCTTAGGCTTATGCTGAGTATGAGTGTGAGGGTTAGTGTTAGGGGTAGGGTGAGTGTTAGGGTTAGGGTTAGGATGAGGTTTAGGTTTAGGCTTAGGCTTAGGGTGAGGGTTAGCGTTAGGTTTAGGGTTAGGGTGAGGTTTAGGGTTTGGGTTAGGGTTAGAGTTAGTTTTAGGCCAAGCAGGAGGTTTAGGGTTAGAGTTAGGGTTTGGGTGATGGTTAGGTTGAGGGTTAGGGTTAGTGTTAGGTTTAAGATTACGTTGAGAGTTAGGGGGAGGGTTAGGGTTAGGGTTAGGCTTAGGCTTAGGCTTAGGTGGAGCATGAGGGTGAGGGTTAGGGTTCGGGTTAGCCTGAGGGTTAGGGTAACCGTTAGGGTGAAGGTTAAGATGAGGTTTATTATTAGGATTAGGGGAAGGGTGAGGGCTAGGGTGAGGGTTAGGTTGAGGGCTAGTTTTAGGGATAGGGTTAGGTTTAGGATTACGGTTAGAGTGAGGGTGAGTGTGAGGGTTAGGTTTAGGCTTAGGGTTAGGCTTAGAGTTAGGGTGAGGGTTAGGGTTAGGGCTTGGGTTATGGTGAGGTTGAGGCTGGGGATTAGGGTTAGGTTTAGGGTTAGGTTTAGGGTTAGGGTTAGTGTTAGTGTTAGAGTTAGGGTTATGGTGAGGATTAGGGTTAGGATTAGGGATAGGGTTAGGCTTAGGTTTACGCTGAGGGTGAGTTTGGGTGTGAGGATTAGAGTTAGGGTTAGGGTTAGGCTCAAGGTTAGGCTTATTGTTAGTGTTATGGTTAGGATTAAGTTTGCAATGAGGGTGAGCCTGAGGGTAAGGTTTATGGTTAATGTTATGTTTAGGGTTAGGATTAGTGTTATATTTAGGGTTAGGGTTAGAGATACTGTGAGGTTGAGGGTGAGAGTGAGGGTTAGGGTTTGGGTGAGGTTTAGGGTTAGGTTTAGGTTTAGGGTTAGGGTGATTGTGAGGGTTAGGGTTAGGGTTAGGTTTAGGTTTATAGTTAGGCTGAGCATGAGGGTGAGGATAAGGGTGAGGGTTAGGGTGAAGTTGAGGGTTCGTGTTAGGGTGAGAGTTAGGGTTAGGTTAAGTTTAGGTTTAGGGTGAGGGTTAGAGTTAGGTTTAGGGTGAGCATTATGGTTAGGGTTAGGTTGAGGCTTAGGGTAAGGGTAAGGATGAGGTTAAGGGTTAGGGTTAGGGTGAGGGTTTGGATGAGGATTAGGATTAAGATTAGGGTTAGGGTTAGGGCTCGGGTGAGGGTGAGGATTAGGCTTAGTGTTAGGTTAAGGTTTAGGTTTAGGGTTAGGGTTAGGGTGAGGGTTAGGATGAGGGTTAGGGTTTCGGTGAGGGTGAGGGTTAGGGTGAGGGTGAGGGTTAGGGTTAGGATTATTGTTAGGGTGAGCTTGAATGTTAGCATTAGTGTTAGGGTCAGGTTTAGGGTTAGGATTAGTGTTATTGTTAGGGTTAGGGTTAGAGTTAGGGTGAGGTGGAGGTTTAGCGTTGGCGTAAGGGTCAGGTTTAGGGTGAGGTTTAGTGTTAGAGTTAGGATTAGGGTTAGGGTGAGGGTGAGGTATGTGGTTAGATTTAGGTTTAGTTGGAGGCTTAGGTTGAGGGTTAGGGTTAGGGTTAGTGTTAGGGTTAAGGTTAGGGTGAGGGTTAGGTTGAGGTTTAGGGTTAGGGTTAGGTTTAGGGTTAGGATTAGTGTTAGGGTGAGGGTGAGTGTGAGGTTTAGGGTTAGAGTTAGCCTTTGGCTTAGGATTAGGCTGAGGGTGAGGGTGGGAGTGAGGATTAGGGTTAGGGTGATGGTTAGGATTATGTTTATATTGAGGGTTAGTGTTAGGGTTAGGTTTAGAGTTACAGTTAGGGTGAGGGTGAGGTTTAGGGGTAGAGTTAGGGTTAGGATGAGGGTTAGCGTTAGAGTGAGGGTTAGTGTTAGGGTTAGTGTGAAGTTTAGGGTGAGGATGAGGGTTAGGGTTAGGGAGAGGGCTAGTGACAGGGTGAGTTTTAGGGTTAGTGTTAGGGTGTGGGTAAGTGTTAGGGTGAGGGTTAGGATTATGGGGAGGGTTAGGATGAGGGTTAGAGTTAGGATTAGGTTTAGGGTGAGAGTGAGTGTGGGTGTTAGGTTTAGGTTTAGGGTTAGGCTTAGGTTTAGGCTGAGGGTGAGTTTGAGGTTGAGGGTTAGGGTTAGGGTGAGGGTTAGGGTAAAGTTTAGGGGGAGTGTTAGGAATAGGGTTAGGGTTAGGATTAGGGTTGGGTGAGGGATAGGTTGAGGGTGAGGTTTAGGTTAGGGTTATGGTGAGGTTTATGGTTAGGGTAAGGTTGAGAGTTAGGGTTCGGGTTAACTTTAGGGTTAGGTTGAGGGTTAAGGTAAGGGTTTCAGTGAGGGTGAGGGTTACGTTTAGGTTGAGGGTTAGGGTTAAGATTATGGTTAGTGTGAGGGTGAGGTTTAGGGTTAGTGTTTGGGTGAGGTTTAGCAAGAGGGTTAGGGTTAGGATTAGGGTTACGGTGAGGTCTAGGGTGAGGGTGAGTTTTAGGATTAGGGTTAGGATGAGGGATAGGGTTAGGGTTAGTGTTAGGGTTAAGGTGAGGGTGAGGTTTAGGGTTAGATTTAGGGTTAGGGTGAGGCTGAGTTTGATGGTTAGGATTAGGGTTAGTGTTAGAATTAGGGTTAGGGTGAGGGTTAGGATGAGGTTTAGGGTTAGGATTTGGGTAAGGGTGAGCGCTAGGGTGAGGGCTAGGGTTATGGATAGGGTTAGGTTTAGGATTAGGGTTAGGGTGAGGGTGAGTGTGAGGGTTAGGGTTAGGTTTAGGCTTAGGCTTAGAGTTCGGGTGAGGGTGAGGGTTAGGGTTTGGGTTTTGGTGAGGCTGTGGCTGAGTATTAGGGTTAGTTTTAGGGTTAGGGTTAGTGTTAGCGTTAGGGTTAGGGTTATGGTGAGTGTTAGGTTAGGCTTAGGATTAGGCTTAGGGTGAGGGTGTGGGTGACGATTAGAGTTAGGGTTAGGCTTAGGCTTAGGGTTAGGGTTATTGTTAGTGTTATTGTTAGGGTTAAGATTGCAGTGAGGGTGAGGCTGAGGGTGAGGGTTATGGTTAGGGTTAGGGTTAGTGTTATTCTTAGGGTTAGAGTTTGAGATATGGTGAGGTTGAGGGTGAGGGTGAGAGTTAGGGTTTGGGTGAGGTTTAGGGTTAGGTTTAGGGTTAGGGTTTGGGTGAGGGTGAGGTTTCGGGCTAGAGTTAGGTTTAGGGGATGGTTAGGGTGAGGTTTAGGGTTAGGGTTAGTGTTATGGTTAGTGTGAGGTTGAGGGTTAGGTTGAGGTTTAGGGATAGGGTTAGGTTTAGGATTAGGGTTAGGGTGAGGATGAGTGTGAGGGTTAGGTTGATGGTTAGGATTAGGCTTAGGGTTAGGCTGAGGGCGAGTGTGGGGGTGAGGATTAGGGATAGGGTGATGGTTCGTGTTTGGGTTAGTGTTATTGTTACAGTTAGGGTTAGAATTACGGTGAGGGTGCGGGTGCGGGTGAGTGTTTGTGTTAGGGTTAGGGTGGGGTTTAGGGTTAAGGTTAGGGTTAGGGTGAGGGTGAGGTTTAGATATAGGGTTAGGGGGAGGGTTAGGGTGAGGGTTAGGCTTAGGGTTAGTGTTAGGGTTAGGTTGAGTGTGAGGGTTAGGTTGAGGTTTTGGGTTAGGCTTAGTGTGATGTTTAGTGTTAGTGTTAGGATTAGTGTTAGGGTGAGGGTAAGTGTTAGGGGGACGGTATGGGTTAGGGTGAGGGTTATGGTTAGGTTGAGGGTTAGGGTTAGGGTTAGAGTTATTGTTAGGTTTAAGTTTAGGGTTACGGTTACATTGAGGGTGAGGGTGAGGGTTAGGTTTGGGTTAGGTTGAGGTTTAGGGTTTGGGTTAGGGTTCGATTTAGGGTTAGGGTGAGGTTGAGGTTTATGGTTAGAGTTAGGTTAGGGTGAGTGTTAGGGTTAGTATTAGTTTGAGAGGTAGGGGGAGGGTTAGGGTTAGGGTTAGGTTTATGGATAGGATTAGGGTTAGGGTGAGGGTGAGTGTGTATGTTAGGGTTAGGTCTAGGGTTAGGCTTACGGTTAGGCTGAGGGTGAGGATTAGGGTGAGGGTTACGGTTTCTGTGAGGGTTAGGGTGAGGGTGATGTTTAGGGTTAGGATTAGGATTAGGGTTAGGGTTAGTCTGAGGGTGAGGGTGAGGGAGAGTGTTAAGGTGAGGATGAGGGTGAGGGTGTGGGTGAGGGCCAGGGTGAGGGTGAGGGTTAGGGGTAGGTTTAGCGTGAGATTTGGGGTTAGGGTGATGGTTAGGGTTAGTGTGAGTGTTAATGTTAGGGTTAGGGTTAGTGTTAGGTTTAGGGTAAGTGTTAGGGTGAGGTTTATCGTTAGGGTGAGGTTTATGGTTAGGGTAAGGTTTAGGGTTAGGGTTAGGGTTATTGATAGGGTTAGGTTTAGGTTTACGGTTATGGTGAGGGTGAGGGTGAGGGTTAGGTTTAGGGTTAGGATGAGGTTTAGGTTTAGGGTTAGGTTTAGAATAAGGGTTAGGGTGATAGTGAGGTTTAGGGTTAGAATTAGGGTTTGTGACAGGGTTAGTGTTAGGGTGGGTTTATGGTTAGGGTTAGGGTGAGGGAGAGGTTTAGGGTTAGATTTAGGGTTAGTGTTATGGTGAGGTTTAGTGTTATGGTTAGGGTTAGTTTTAGGGTGAGTGTATGTGTTAGGGTGAGCGTTTGGGTTAGTGTGAGGGTTATCGTTAGGGTGAGGGTTAGGATTAGGTTTAGGGTTATTGTTAGGTTTCGGTTTAAGGTTAAGGTTACTGTGAGGGTGATGGTGAGGGTTAGGCTTAGATTTAGGGTGAGGTTTAGGGTGAGGTTTAGGGTTAGAGTTAGGGTTAGCATGAGGGTTACGTTGAGGGTTCGGGTAGGGTTAGTGTTAGGGTTAGGGTCAGGGTGAGAGTTAGGGGGTGGGTTAGGGTTAAAGTTAGGTTTAGTATTAGGGTTAGGTTGAGGGTATGTGTGTTAAGGTTCGGTTTAGGGTTAGTCTTAGGGTTAATCTGAGGGTGAGGTTGAGGGTGAGTGTTAGGGTTAGGGTAAGGGTTAGGGTTAGGGTTAGGTGTGGACTAGGGTGAGGGTTAGGGTGAGGGTTAGGTTTAGGGAAAGGGTTAGGTTTAGGGTTAGGCTTAGGGTGAGGGTTAGGTTTAGATTTTGAGTGAGAGTTAGGGTTTGGGTTAAGTTTAGGGTTAGGCTTAGGGTTAGGGTGAGGTTTAGGGTTAGGTTTTGGGTTAGGGTGAGGGTGAGTCTTAGGATTAGTGTTAGCTTTAGGGTTAGGGTTAGGGTTAGGTTTAGTGTTAGGGTTAGGATTAGGGTTACAGTGAGGTTTAAGTTTAGCGTTAGGGTAGTTTAGGCTTAGGGTTAGGCTGAGGGTGAGGGTGGGGGTGAGGATTAGGGTTAAGGGTTAGGGTTAGGGTTAAGTTTGCGGTGGGGGTGAGGCTGAGGGTGAGGGTTATGGTTAGGGTTAGTATTAGGTTTAGGGTTAGGGTTAGTCTTACTGTTGTGGTTAGGTTTAGAGTTATGGTGAGGTTGCATGTAAGGGTGAGGTTTAGGGTTACGGTGAGGTTTACTGTGAGGTTTAGGTTTAGGGTTAGGATTAGGGTTAGGGTTAGTGTAAGGGTTAGGATTAGAGTAATGGTGAGGTTGAAGGTGAGGGTCAGGTTTAGGGTGGTTTTAGGGTGCGGTTTAGTGTTAAGGTTAGGGTTAGGGTGAGGGTCAGGTTTAGGGTTAGGGTTAGGGTCAGGCGGAGGTTTAAGGTGATGTTTAGGGTTAGGTTTAGTGTTAGCGTTAGGGTGAGGGTGAGGGTTAGGTTGAAGTTTAGGGATAGGGTTAGGTTTAGGAATACGGTTAAGGTGAGAGTGAGTATGAGGGTTAGTGTGAGGATTAGGCTTAGGCTTAGGTTTAGGCTGAGGGTGAGGGTGGGGGTGAGGATTAGGGTTAGGGTGATGGTTCGGGTTAGGTTTAGTGTTCTTGTTAGGGTTAGCGTTAGAGTTACAGTGAGGGTGAGGGTGCAGGTGAGGGTTAGGCATAGGATTAGAGTGGGGTTTAGAGTTAGGGTTAGAGTAAGGGTGAGGGTGAGGATGAGGATTATGGTTAGATAAGGTTTAGGGGGAGGGTTATGGGGAGGGTTAGTATTAAGGTTAATGTTAGGGTTAGGTTGCGGGTGAGGGTTAGGTTGAGGGTGAGGGTTAGGTTGAGGTTTAGGTTTAGGGTTAGTGTGAGGGTTAGTGTTAGGGTTAGTGTTAGGGTGAGGGTAAGTGTTAGGGTGAGGGTATGGGTTAAGGTGAGGTTTATGTTTAGGGTGAGGTTTAGGATTAGTTTTAGGATGAGGGCTAGGTTGAGGGTGAGGTTCAGTGTTAGGGGTAGGGTGAGGTTTGGGGCTAGGGTTAGGGTTAGGGTTAGGTTTAGTGTGAGTGTGAGGTATAGGGTTAGAGTTAGGGTTAATGTGAGGCTGAGGGTAAGTTTTAGGGTTAGGGTTAGGATTAATATTAGGGTAAGGGTTAGGTTTAGGGTGAGGGTTAGCGTGAGGGTGAGGGTTAGGGTTAGGATTAGTATTAGGGTTAGGGTTAGGTTGAGTGTGGGGGTTAGGGTTAGGGTTATCCTTAGGGTTAGGCTGAGGGTGAGGGTGAGGGTTATGGTTAGGGTGACGTTTAGGTTTCGGGTTACGGTTAGGATTAGGGTTAGGGTTAGTTTGAGGGTTTGGGTTAGGGTAAGGATGAGGGTTAAGGTTAGGGTTAGGGTGAGGGTTAGGATGAGGATTAGTGTTATGATTAGTGTTAGGGTGAGGTCTAGGGTGAGGGTGAGGACTAGGGTTAGTGTTAGGGTAAGGTTTAGGGTTCGGGTTCGGGTTAGGGTTCGGGTTAAGCTGAGGGTTAGTGTTACAGTGATGTTGAGGGTCAGGGTTATTGTGAGGGTTAGGTTTAGGGTTAGGGTCAGGGTGAGGGTGAGGTTTAGGGTTAGTTTTAGGGTTCGGGTGAAGCTGAGGTTGAGTGATAGTTTTACAGTTAGTGTTAGGTTTAGGGTTAGGGTAAGGTTGAGTGTTAGGGTGAAGGTTAGGGTGAGGGTTAGGTTTAGGGTGAGGGTTAGGGTTAGGGTTAGGGGGAGGGTTCGGATGAGGGTTAGGGTTAGGATTAGGGTTAGGTTGAGGGCTAGGGTGAAGGTGAGGTTTAGGGTTAGAAATAGGGTGAGGTTTAGGGTTAGGGTTACTGTTAGGGTTAGGGTGAGGGTGAGGTTTAGGGTTAGAGTTATGGTAAAGGTGAGGCTGAGGTTGAGGGTTAGGATTAGGGTTAGGATTAGGATTAGGGTAAGGGTTAGGACTAGTGTGAAAGTTAGCGTTAGGGTTAGGGTTAGGGTTAGGGTTACACTGAGGGTTAGGGTGAGGGTGAGGGTTAGGGTTAGTCTTATGGTTACAGTGAAAGTGAATGTGTGTGTTAGAGTTAAGTTTAGGGTTAGGCTTAGGTTTAGGCTGAGGGTGAGTTTGAGGGTGAGGGTTAGGGTTAGGGGGAGGGTTAGGGTAAGGGTTAGGGGGAGGGTTAGGATGAGGGTTACGGTTAGTTTTAGGGTTAGGGTGAGGACTAGGGTGAGGGTTAGTTTTAGGGTTAGGGTCAGGGTGAGGTTTAGTGTTAGGGTTAGGGTGAGGGTGAGGCTGAGGGTGAGGGTTAGGGTTAGGATTAATGTTAGGCTTTGGCTTAAGGTAAGGTTTAGGTTGAGGGCGAAATTTAGTATTAGGGTTCAGGTTAGGATTAGGGTTAGGGTGAGGGTGAGGGTGAGGGTTAGGGTTAAGCTTAGTGTAAGGGATAGGCTTAGGTTTAGGCTGAGGTTGAGGGTGAGGTTTAGGGTTAGGTTGAGGTTTACCGTTAGGGTTAGGATGAGTGTGAGGGTTAGTTTAGGGTTAGGCTTAGGATTAGGCTGAGGGTGACTGTGTGGGTTAGGGTTAGGGTGAGGTTTAGGGTTCTGGGAAGGGTTAGGATTAGGCTTAGGGTTAGGGTGAGGTTTAGGGTGAGCGTGAGTGTGTGTGTTAGGGTTGGCTTTAGGGTTAGACTTAGGGTTATTCTGAGGGTGAGGGTGAGGTTGAGGTTTAGGGTTAGCGTGAGGGTTAGGGTAAAGGTTAGAGGGAGATTTAGGAAGAAGGTTAGGGTTAGGTTTAGGGTTGGGTGAGGGCTATGGTGAGGGTGAGGGTTACGGTTAGGTTAAGGGATACGCTTATGGTTAGGCTGAGGTTGAGGGTAAGGGTTAGGGTTAGGGTGAGGTTTAGGGTTAGGGTTAAGATGAGGATTAGGGTTAGGCTTAGGCTTAGGATTAGGCTGAGGGTGAGGGTTTGGGTTAGGTTTAGGGTGGGGATTAGGGTTATGTGGAGGGTTAGGATGAGGGTTAGGGTTAGGGTGAGGTTTAGGGTGAGGGTGAGTATGTGTGTTAGGGTTAACTTTAGGGTTTGGCTTAGGGTTAGGCTGAGGTTGAGATTGAGACTGAGGGTTAGGGTTTGGGTAAGTGTTAGGATGAGGGTTATGAAGAGGGTTAGGGTTAGGATTAGGGTTGGGTGAGGGCTAGGGTGAGTGTGAGGTTTAGGTTTACCGTTAGGGTGAGGGTTAGGTTGAGGATGAGGGTTAGGCTTAGGGTTAGGATTCGGTTTAGGGTAAGGGTTAGGGTGAATGTGAGAGTTAGGGTTAGGGCTAGGGTTTATGTTAGGGTGAGGGTGAGGCTGAGGATTAGGGTTAGGTTTAGGGTTAGGTTTAGGTTTAGTGTTAGGGTTAGGGTTCCTGTTACAGTGAGGGTTGGGGTTAGGGTTAGGGTTAGGTTAAGGCTTAGATTTAGGGTGAGGGTTAGGATGAGGATTAGGTTTAAGATTAGGGTTAGGGTGAGGGCTACAGTGAAGGTGAGAATTAGGGTTAATGTTAGGGTAAGGTTTAGAGTTAGGATTAGGGTGAGGGTTAGGATGAGAGTTAAGGTTAGGGTGAGGGTTAGGGTAGGTTTAGGGTTTGGGTTAGGATTAGGGTTAGGGTGAGGTTAAGTGTTAGCACTAGTATTAGGGTTAGGGTTAGGGTTAGGTTTAGGGTTAGAATTACTGCTATTGTTAGGATTAGGTTTAGATTTATGGTGAGGGTGAGGGTGAGTGTTAGGGTTAGGGCGAGGTTGAGGTTTAGGGTTAGGATTAGGGTTAGGGTGAAGTTGAGGTTTATGGTTAGATTTAGGTTTAGTTGGAGGGTTAGTTCAAGGGTTAGGGTTAGGTTAAGTTTTAGGGTTAAGGTTAGGTTAGGGGTTAGGTTGAGGTTTATTGTTAGCGTTAGGATTAGGGTTAGGGTGAGGGTGAGTGTGAGGTTTAGGGTTAGGGTTAGGCTTAGGCTTAGGCTTTGGGTTAGGCTGAGGGTAGGTGTGAGGATTAGGGTTAGGGTGATGGTTAGGGTTAGGGTGAGGGTGAGAGTTAGTGTTAGGTTTAGGGTTAGAGTTAGGGTTAGGGTGAGAGTGAGGTTTAGTGGTAGAGATAGGGTGAGGGTCAGTGTTAGGGTTAGAGTGAGGTTTAGGGTGGGGGTAATGGTAAGGGTTAAGGTGTGAGTTAGGCTGAGGGTGAGGGTTACAGTAAGGGTGAGGGTTAGGGTTAGGGTGAGGGTTAGGATTAGGGTTAGGTTGAGAGTGAGGGTTTAATTGAGGATTAGTGTTAGGGTTAGTGTGGAGTTTAGGGTGAAGATGAGGGTTAGGGTTAGGGCGAGGTCTAGGGAGAGGGTGAGGTTTAGGGTTAGTGTTAGGGTGAGGTTTAGGGTTAGGATGATGGTTACGGTTAGTGTGAGGTTTAGTGTTAGGTTTAGGGTTAGTGTTAGGGTGAGGGTAAGTGTTAGGGTGAGGGTTAGGGTTAGGGAGTGGGTTACCTTTAGGGTGAGGGATAGGGTTAGGGTTAGGGTTATTGTTAGCATTAGGGTTAGGGTTAAAGTTATGGTCAGGTTGAGGGTGAGGGTTAGGATTAGGGCTAGAATGGGGTTTAGGGATTGGGTTAGGATTAGGGTTAGGGTCAGGTTGAGGTTTAGTGTTAGATTTAGGGTTAGGGTGAGGCTGAGGGTGAGGGTTAGGGTTAGGATTAATGTTAGGGTTAGGCTTAAGTTGAGGGTTAGGTTGAGGATGAGGGTTAGGGTTAGGATTAGGAGTAGGATTAGGATTAGTGTTAGGGTGAGCGTGAGGGTTAGGGTTAGGGTTAGGGATAGGCTTAGGGTCAGGCTGAGGTTGAAGGTGAGGGTTAGTGTTAGGGTGAGATTTAGGGTTAGGGTTAGGGTGAGTGTGAGGGTTAGGGTTAGGCTTAGGGTTAGGATTCTGTAGGGAGCCGAGGCAAGACTCCGCCCACTCCCTTGCAGCTTTGAGGTAACCACCCCAGACGGTGCTTGGCGGGACGCCTGCGCTGTGCGCGTGCGCGAGCCAGGTAGAGTCCCCAGCCAATCCCATGACACCTGGTGACGGTGAAAGGCAGGCGACCAACAATAGAAAGACCCGCGTTTCGATTCTCCTATATAAGCGGCTGTGTTTCGGGTGCACGCTCTCTCGCGCCCAAGCTCTCCTACAACTAAAAGGCTCTCCAATAAAGCGTGATCTGAGAAGACTCCTGGTGTGGTGGTCGTTTTTCCTTGCTGGTCGAGTAGACGGTCGCTACAAGTGGTGCTGAAACCCGGGAACGAACCTGGGACGGGACCCGCGCGAGGGGCCGAACCGGAGCCAGAACTCAACACGCGGAGAGGGGACGTCGGTAAACATCCCCCGGTATGCTGTTCACTGTAGATTTAGATATTTATTGGTTGCTTGCATTGCTTCTTCCTTTGTGGCTTGTCTTTTTGATGGTGCGCACTTGCCTCGAGGAGGGAGGGTTTGATTTAATCCAGGAAGGATGCAAAGTACTAACACGGCATCAGGATAGTCTATCAGAGTCAGCATACAGTAAGGGGGAGGAAAATAGGCCTAAAAGAAAAAGGGAAAAAAGACAAAAGGATCCTAAAGAATTAAAGCAAGAGGGGCTGCAGCCCTCACAAAAGGAGAAGGGTTTCAGAGAGGAGGGGGTCTCAAGGAGACCCCCATGCCCTTCTTTAAAAGCAAACCGGTTCTCAGCCCTACATGTGGAAGGGCGGGACCAAGAATATAGTAATCTTGTGAGTGACTCAGAGGAAGAAATGTTAGAGGAGGAGGGAGAGCAGCTCGATCCAGCTGATAGTGAAGAGTTAGAAGAGGCTGCGGCGGAGCACGAGGCAGACAGATATGGAGGGTGGCGCCCCCTGGGGGTGGGAGTACCGCAGCAGCCAGGGAGAGGAAACGGAGCTGCCCCTCATCCGTCGGCCCCCCCGCCGTGCCCGCCGGCAGGGAAGAGTCACTTTATAAAAGAAAACACCTGCTCGCGATTACCAGCCGCTTTCCCAGTCTTTGAGAATCCCATTACTGCTGAAAGAAATTTTGAGCCGGTTTCCTACTCCCAGTTAAAAGATTTAGTTGAGGCAGTCAGGACTTATGGAGTGACGGCCAATTATACCACTGCCTTGCTTCAAAGGCTAACTATTAATGCTATGATTCTGTGGGAGCAAAAATTGTTCAATATTTTCCTGAATTAGTGGCTAAACAGGCAATTTTGATCTGAAAAAAAAAAGGCAATTTTGGGTATAAAGTATTGTTTGATGCACTTTGCAAAAATTCCAGATAAATTAATTATTCCATACACCCGTGAGCAAGTTGAAATTTTAGCAGCCACAATGGATATGTGGGCAATTCTTGTTTGCTCATTTCCAAATGTAATTGATAATCATTATCCTAAGCATCCTCTGCTTGCCATAGTTAACAAAAATTTAGTGTATTTTCCTGTTGTCACTTCAAAGGAGCCCTTGGCTGATGCTCTGACCATCTTTACGGATGGATCAAAATCTGGACAAGGTGCCTTTTTTGTTCAAGGACACAAACAGCCGGTAGTCTTTAATTTTCGGCCGAATGCCCCACAGGCTGTTGAATGTTTAATTGTGCTTGAAGTTTTTAAAAGATTTGATTAACCTTTTAATTTATTTTCTGATTCATTATATGTTGTAAATGCCGTTGCTTCTCTTGAAGTTGCTGCTTCAGTTAAGCAGGCCAGTACAATTTCTAATGTTTTGTTACAGATTCAATCCCTTATCTTAAACAGAAAACATCCTTTTTATATTGGACATATTCACGCCCACTCTATGTTGCCGGGCCCGATGGCAAAGTGTAATGATTTGGTGGACCAGGCAACTCGGGCTATGGCTCTGGTTGCTGCTGATCCTGTAGAATTGGCAAAAGACTTTCATAGATTGTATCATGTACCTGCTAATACCCTTAGGAAAAGATATAATTTGTCCAGGCATGTGGCAAGAGATATTGTTAAAGCCTGTAAATCTTGTGTTACCTTTCTTCATCCTCCCCATGTGGGGGTAAACCCCAGGGGGTTGAGACCAAACGCCCTATGGCAAATGGATGTTACTCATCTGACGGAATTTGGTAAGTTGAAATATTTACATGTGTCTGTGGACACCTTTTCTGGTGTCATTCATGCCACACCTCTGGCAGGAGAAAAGGTGTCTCACGTCAGAATACACTGCTTAGAAGCTTGGGCAGCTTGGGGAAAGCCCCTTAGACTTAAGACGGATAATGGCCCTGCTTATACTTCCCATGGTTTTCGCGCCTTTTGCGCACAAATGCAGGTTGCCCACACCACCGGATTGCCCTACAATCCTCAAGGACAAGGTATAGTGGAAAGAGCTAATAGAAGCATAAAAGAAATGCTTCAAAAACAAAAAGGGGGAGTTGCTGAGTCCGCGTCCCCCAGGGAAAGACTTTCTCTTGCGCTCTTTACCCTTAATTTTGTTTTTCGTTTTTTTTTCTTCTCAGATAAAAACTTTATTTTACAATTTTATAAAGCAGCTTTACATTAAGCACAATTCATTTACTTTGTGTAGAAACAAAATAACCTTTCCATCTGCAAAAAAATCAAGTTTTGCTGCATATAAAACTAACATGTGCACATTGTGCTTCAACCGCAAAGTCTGTACAGCGTTACACAGGACTACCCTTCAAGGAGGGTGTCATGTAAACATTTATTGCATATTTCACACATGGTGTACAGTCCACATGTATAGTGGAGGAGAAAGACAATGACAGGACGCTGGAACCGCAGCTCCTGTGAAAGTGCACACTGCCAAGAAGACACTCGCTGCACAGGAGCTTTGTGGTCACCTCTGCACCCCTGGCACACCTGGTGCTTCTTGACTGAAGCCTTACATACAGGAACTCCAAAAGGGTCAAACTTGACCTTGGTCTGGAAGCTTTTGTTTGGTTGAGCAATTGAAGTGGCAACCAATTATCAGCAAATTACCTTTGCTGTTTAGGTGAACAAAACCAACACCTATAGTCTTAAAGAAAATAAAAATTAAAGAAACAAAACTTTAAAGTACCCTCCCCAGTATTCCTAAACTCAAAATAAGTAAACATTTTCCATGATTTAAAACCCTAGACAGCTCTATAGTTGTCAGGGTGAAAATGCAGATGGTCCCAGGTGGCGTCCCTCCTTGGTGGTCCAGCTCACCTACAGGTAACCATCCTGCAACAAGCTGACTTAGGGACATCTGCGGGGTATCTGCACTTCAATCAGCTCCATGATTCCGAATGTCCTCAAGTACCCACAATGCCCCTTGGGGATAGAAGACAAACCAAGCTGCCACTACAGTGTGGAGGGCAGTGTTAAACCAGCAGCAGCCCTTCCTCTCCCCTCCCCTCTTAGCTTGGGACTGTGGGATTAAGGCACTGGTATGTCCCAGAGCAGGACCACAGTGTTCTCACCAGCTCTCCTTCTCTGAAGACGAGCATGCAAACACAAATAATCCTGGACCCACTAAATAACAGCAAACATGGAAAAGGAGGGCATTCATCTGAAACGTCAGCATGAAAAAATGGGGGAGGTCCTTGCCTTTATTACTGAGATAAAACATATTTAATGCTTAAATGTTGTTGAGACATTGAATGTCTGAGAACTACAAAGGTGGACGGGAATGTAACACCCACATCTGTCTGTTATGGGTAAAATGAAGAGCTGGGGTCATAGAAATTGGGAACCAAAGCTTATTTGTATACTGCCAGCTTAAAATTGTTTCCAGTGTGGAATGAATTTTCATGTTCCTGCCCACTCTGAGGTGCATACATTTTGTGTACCTATCACAGACATGTATGTTCCATTGCACAACACCATGTAGGCAGAGAGGGCACCGGTTCTTCTGAGGTCAGGTGAAGAGCACTCTGTCGGCTGAGCCCTTCAACATGTAGGGGCTCGTGTGTTTCCAAGCTGTCTGTTATTATGGGGCTTATGTTTCTGGGCTGTGCATTACTAGGAAATCTGTCTGGGGCTCAACAAAGACCTTTCCAGACACAGCAGCAGCACCTCTTCTAAACAGCTGGAATAACTCAAAACTAAGTTTTCAAGTAACAACAGAGACAGAGCCCCAATGGCTTAGTGAGAATAGAGAATGACGCCCAAGGGGAGGGAACCCCAGTGTGATTTATGTATGGAACATTTAAGCTAGGCCTTTCCTCAGGTGCAACAGAAGAGATGGTGGTCCTAAAATTACTAAATCCTCGCCAAATTTAGGTTTAAAGTCAATATTCTACATCATGTCCCCGGACTAGACAAAACTGTCAAAGTGAAGTCAAAAGGAAATACAAAGAAACCATCACACTGGGGTGGCAGGAGGGACAGGCTGATTATCACACTTTCACTGATTGTAGATCAAGTTTCATAAACATTTCTGTAATTTCTTGTGCGGTCAATAAGTTTCATTCTAGTTGTGCTTTACATACTGTGAAGCCTGAAGACTGGGTGTGTTTAATTTACACACATCAAGAAAACCATAATGCAAAATAGTCTCCATATGTATCAAATTGAACAAATGCAACAAACACCCATTCACCTCCCAGAAATGTCTAGAGAAAAGAAATAGCTTTTAAAAAGTTGAGCACAGTCCACTATCCAGGGTACAAACACACACTGACTGTATTACAGCACATATTGTTTAAACATCTGTTTCCAATATAAATATAAATAATCACATCTGAAAAGCGCTCCGCACTGCGTGTGGATGTGCCGGCAACTGGCCAGGGCTATTCACCGTTACTTACTGTCTACAGCCTGCAACGAGCAAGGCACCCCAAACAATCCTGCTCTAACTGCCACCTGCCCACAGAGCACACGCAACTGTCTCAGGCCAGGAGCAGGGTTCCCCATGCCTGGTGCATGGCCTGTAGCTTATGGTTCTGAGGCTGACCATGGTTTGGTTGTTGGCACTAGTTGTGCTTTGTCCTGCCACCTTTGAGGTAGCTCTTCCATCTCCGGGCAAACTCTCTGAAGACGGGAGCATCATCAACAGTGCTGAGCAGCTGCAGCTGATTGATGTGGGTGGTGTGGTAGTCCCAGCGGGCCAGGTTGGGAGCAACATCCAGCATGAAGTGCCGCAGGTCGTAGATGGTCCCTGAGCCCGTGTCGTACAGGGGCAGCATGGCCTTCAGGGACTCCATCCCACGCTCATATAAGGATGCTGCTTCTTTCCCAAGTGTCTCCCCTGCAGTCTCCTTTAGGTCATACAGCCCGATTAAGGAGTACATAAAGCCATTGAAGACAAAGGAGCTGGGCGTGGTTGGGTATTCTTCATACCAGTCATGTTTGTTCATGAACACGGCTTTGACACCACGACAAGGTATAGTGGAAAGAGCTAATAGAAGCATAAAAGAAATGCTTCAAAAACAAAAAGGGGGAGTTGCTGAGTCCGCGTCCCCCAGGGAAAGACTTTCTCTTGCGCTCTTTACCCTTAATTTTTTAAATCTAAATGACAACGATCAGTCTGCCGCAGATCGGCATATGACAAGAGACTCCATGGATACTAAAGACATGGTTATGTGGAAGGATGTTATTAATAATAAATGGTATGGACCGGATCCGGTAATAACGAGATCCAGGGGAGCTGTTTGTGTTTTTCCACAGAGTCAAGAAGTACCTCACTGGGTGCCAACGAGACTGACCAGGCCGGTGGAGACTGCAGAAAAACCCCCTCTTGAAGATGCAGCTGATCTTCCTGCTGTTAGCAACAGTGCTAATAGCAATCCCTGTGATAGCTAAACCAATGATGCTGTGGGCTGTTACAATTTACTGACTGGATTGCCTCTGCGGTGTCCTTTTCCAAAGAGCGGGTGGGAGTCGGAATGTTTTTAGCCTGCTGCTTGGGAGGATGCGTGGTCTGCCTATGGTTGGTCTGTCGCCTTCGAGCCCAAACCAGAAGGGACAAGGTTGTTATCTTGCAAGCATTAGCCGCTTTGGAGAGTGGATCCTCACCCCAGATTTGGCTGTCGGCCCTAAGAGGCAGTTAAGCCTTACCATTCTGCATAGCCTTAGCACCCCGAGGGATCAGGGGATCCCATTGCACCGGGACAGGTATGCAACTTGCAATTTGGGACAGGGTGCAAGGCAAGTGCACTGCACTTGAGGAGATGGTTCTCATCTCCTCAAGAAGAGCATGCTGGGTTGCAAGTGGGTTGATGCCCAAGATCCCACCTCTGCAAAAAAGGCATCGGACGGGCCTGGTCATCACTGGGGAAGGCGCGCCCCTCAGGCGAAGGCCAGTGCAAGGTCCTAATGTTTTAGACAGAGGCCCAACCTCTACTCTTACCTGTTGCCATAAAACAAAGAAGGGGGAACTGTAGGGAGCCGAGGCGAGACTCCGCCCACTCCCTTGCAGCTTTGAGGTAACCACCCCAGACGGTGCTTGGCGGGACGCCTGGGCTGTGCGCGTGTGCGAGCCAGGTAGAGTCCCCAGCCAATCCCATGACACCTGGTGACGGTAAAAGGCAGGCGACCAACAATAGAAAGACCCGCGTTCCGATTCTCCTATATAAGCGGCTGTGTTTCGGGTGCACGCTCTCTCGCGCCCAAGCTCTCCTACAACTAAAAGGCTCTCCAATAAAGCGTGATCTGAGAAGACTCCTGGTGTGGTGGTCGTTTTTCCTCGCTGGTCGAGTAGACGGTCGTTACAGGATTCGGCTGAGGGTGAGGGTGTGGGTTAGGGTTAGGGTTAGTGTTAGGGTGAGTTTTAGTTTTTGGGTTAGGGTTAGATTTAGAGTTAGGGTGAGGGTGAGATTTAGGGTGAGAGTTAGGTTTAGTGTGAGGTTTAGGTTGAGGATTATGGCGAGGGTTAGTTTTAGGGTTAGGGTTAGGATGAGAGTTTGTGGGAGCGTTAGGGTTAGGGTTAGGGTTAGGCTGAGGGTGAGGGTGAGGGTGAGGGTTAGGGTTAGGTGGAGGGTTAGGGTTAGGCTTAGGGTGAGAGTTATGGTTCGGTTATGTTTAGGGTTAGTGTGAGGGTTAGGTTTAAGGTGAGCATGAGGTTTAGGTTTTGGTTGAGGGTTAGGGTTAGGGTTAGGGTTAGGGTGAGAGTTAAGGTTAGGGTTAGGGTGAGGGTAAGGATGAGGATTAGGGTTAGGGTTACGGTTAGGGTGAGGGCTAGGTTGAGGGTGAGGGTTAGGGTTAGTGTTAGATTAAGGTTTAGGTTTAGGGTTAGGGTTACGGTGAGGGTTAGATTGAGGGTTAGGGTTACGGTGAGGGTGAGTTGTAGCATTAGGGATAGGGTTAGGGATAGGTTTTGGGTTAGGATTATTGTTATTGTTAGGGTTAGGGTTAGAGTTGTGGTGAGGGTGAGGGTGAGGGTGAGGGTTAGGGTTTGGGTGAGGTTTAGGGTTAGTGTTAGGTTTAGGGTTCGGGTGTGAGTGAGGGTTAGGGTTAGATTTAGGGTTAGTTTGAGGGTTAGGTCGAATGTTAAGGTTAGGGTTAGTTTTAAGGTTAAGGTTAGGGTGAGGGATAGGTTGAGGTTTAGGGTTATTGTTAGGGTTAGGGTTAGGATTAGGTTGAGGGTGAGGGTTAGGGTGAGGGTTAGGCTTATGCTTAGGCTTAGGTTTAGAGTAAGGGTGAGGGTGGGGGTGAAGATTCGGTTTAGGGTGATGGTTAGGGTTAGGGCTAGGGTGAGGGTTTGGATGAGGGTTAGGATTAGGAGTAGAGTTAGGGTGAGGGCTAGGTTGAGGGTGAGGGTTAGGGTTAGTTTAGATTAAGGTTTAAGATTAGGGTTAGTGTTAGCATGAGGGTTAGGTTGAGGGTTAGTGTTACGGTGAGGGTGAGGATTAGGGTTAGGTTGAGAGTTAGGGATAGGATGATGGTGAGCCTGAGGGTGTTAGGATTACTTTTAGGGTTAGGGTTAGGTTTAGGGTTAGGGTTAGGATTAGTGTTATTGTTAGGGTTAGGGTTAGACTTGTGGTGAGGGTGAGGGTTAGGGTTAGGGTTAGGGTGAGGTTTTGGGTTAGGGTTAGGATTAGCGTTAGGGTGAGGTTGAAGTTAAGGGTTAGAGTTAGGGTTAGGGTGAGGGTGAACGTGGGGGTGAAGCTTAGGTTTAGTGTGGTGGTTAAGGTTAGGGCTAGGGTGAGGGTTTGGATGAGGGTTAGGATTAGGAGTACAGTTAGGGTGAGGTCTAGGGTGAGGGTGAGGTTTAGGGTAACGGTTAGGCTTAGGTTTAGGGTTAGGCTGAGTATGATGTTGAGGGTGAGCGTGAGGGTTAGGGTGGTGGTTAGGTTTACGGTTAGGGTGAGGGTTAGGATGAGGTTTAGGGTTAGGGTGAGGATTAGGGTGAGGATAATGGTAAGGGTAAAGGTGAGGTCTAGGCTGAGGGTGAGGGTTAAGGTAAGGGTGAGGGATAGGGTTAGGTTTAGGCATAGGGTAAGGTTTAGGGTTAGGATGAGGGTTAGATTGAAGATTAGGGTTAGGGTTAGTGTGAGGTTTAGGGTGAGGATGAGGGTTAGAATTAGGGTTAGGGTGAGGGGTAGGGTTAGAGTGAGGATTAGGGTTAGGGTTAGGGTTAGGGTGAGGTTTAGGAATAGTGTGAGGGTTAGGGTTTGTGTGAGGGTTAGTTTTAGTGTTAGTGTTAGGGTGAGGGTAAGTGTTAGGGTGAGGGTTATGGTTAGGGTGAGGTTTAGGGTTAGGGTTAGGAGTCCATTAGGGTTAGTGTTAGGGTGAGTGTTGGGGTTAGGCTTATGGTTAGGGATAGGCTTATGGTTAGGCTGAGGTTGAGGGTGAAGGTTAGGGTTAGGGTGAGGTTTAGGGTTAGGGTTAGGGTGAGTGTGAGGGTTAGGGTTAGGGTTAGGCTTAGTATTAGGCAGAGGGTGAGGGTGTGTGTTAGGGTTAGGGTTAGTGTTAGGGTGAGGTTTTTGGTTTGGGTTAGGGTTAGATTTAGGTTTAGGATGAGGGTAAGGCTTAGGGTTAGATTTAGTGTTAGGGTGAGGTTTAGGTTGAGGGTAAGGGTAATGGTTAGTGTTTGGGTTAGGGTTAGGTTGAGAGTTAGAGGAAGTGTTAGGGATAGGGTTAGGGTTAGGGACAGGATTAAGGTTAGAGTGAGGGTGAGTGTGTGTGTTAGGTTTAGGTTTAGGGTTAGGCTTAGGGTTAGGCTGAGGGTGAGGTTGAGGGTAAGGGTTAGAGTTAAGGGGACGGTTAGGATGAGGGTTAGTGTTAGGATTAGGGTTAGGGTAAGTGCTACAGTGAGTTTGCCGGTGAGGTTTAAGGTTAGGGTTAGGGTTAGGGTTAGGGTGATGTTTAGGGTTAGAGTTAATGTAGGGTGAGGCTTAGGGTGAGGGTTAGGCTTAGGGTTAGTGTTAGGTTTAGGGTTAGGTTTAGGGTGAGGGTGAGGTTTAGGATTATGGTTAGGATTAGGATTAGGGTTAGGGTTAGTGTGAGTGTGAGGGTTAGGTTTAGGGTTAGGGTTGGGCTTAGGGTTAGGCTGAGGGTGAAGGTGAGTGTGAGGGTTAGGGTTAGGGTTAGGGTTAGAGTTAGGGATATGGGGAGGGTTATGATGAGGGTTAGGGTTAGAATTAGGGTTAGTGTGAAGGATAGGGAGAGGTTGAAGTTTAGGGTTAGTGTTAGGGTGAGTTTTAGTGTTAGGGTTATGGTGAGTGTGAGGTATAGGGTTAGAGTTAGGGTTAAGGTGAGGCTGAAGGTGAGGCTTAGGGTTAGGGATAGGATTAGGAATAGGTTAAGTGTGAGGGTGAGTGTGTGGGTTAGGGTTAGGGTTCGCTTAGGGTTACACTGAGGGTGAGGGTGAGGGTGAGGTTTAGGGTTAGGATTTGGGTTTGGGTGAGGTTGACTGAGTGTGTTAGGGTGAGGTTTAGGTTTAGGCTAAGGGTTAGGCTAAGGGTGAGGGATAGGGTTAGTGGGAGATTTAGTGTAAGGGTTAGGGGGAGGGTTAGGATTAGTGTTAGGGTGAGACTGAGGGTGAAGGTTAGGTTTAGTGTTAGGGTGAGGGTTAGGATGTGTGTTAGGATTAGGGTTAGTCTTAGAGTTAGGATGAGGTTTAGGGTTAGGGTTTGGGATAGGGTGAGGGTGAGGCTGAAAATTAGGGTTAGGTTTAGGGTTAGGTTTATGGTGAGTGTTAGTGTTAGAGTTAGTGTTAGGGTTACAGTGAGGGTTGGGTTTAGGGTTAGGGTTAGGTTTAGGCTTAGAGTTAGGGTGAGGGTTAGGATGAGGATTAGGTTTACGATTAGGGTTAGGGTGAGGACTAGGGTGAAGGTGAGGATTAGGGTTAGTGTTCGGGTAAGGTTTAGGGTTAGGGTTATGGTTAGGGTGAGGGTTAGGATGAGGGTTAGGGTTAGGGTGAGGTTTAGGGTTAGGATTAGTTTTAGGCTGAGGTTGAGTGTTAGCATTAGGGTTAGGGTTAGTGTTAGGCTTAGGTTTAGGGTTAGGATTACTGTTATTGTTAGGGTTAGGTTTAGAGTTATGGTGAGGGTGAGGGTGAGGGTGAATGTTAGGGTTATAGTTAGGGTAAGGGTGAGGCTGAGGTTGAGGTTTATATTTAGGTTTAGTGTTAGAGTTATGGTTAGCATGAGGTTTAGGGTGAGGGTGAGGATTAGGGTTAGGGTTAGGATTAGGATTAGAGTCATGGTTAGGGTGAGTGTGAGGGTTAGGGTTAGGGTTAGGTTCAGGATTAGGGTTAGGCTGAGGATGAAGGTGAGTGTGAGGGTTAGGGTTAGGGTGAGGGTTAGGGTTAGGGTTAGGGTGAGAGTTAGGATTCGGTTAATTTTAGGGTTAGGGTGAGGGTTAGGGTTAGGGTAAGGATGAGGTTTAGGGTTAGGGTTAGCGTGACGGTTAGGATGAGTTTTAGGGTTATGATTAGGGTTAGGGTGAGGGCTAGGGTGAGGGTGAGGATTAGGGTTTGTGTTAGGGTAAGGTTTCGGTTTAGGGTTAGAATTAGGGTGAGGATTTGGATGAGTGTTAGGGTTACGGTGAGGGTGAGGGTTAGGTTTGGGGTGAGGGTTAGGGTTAGGATTAGTGTTAGGGTGAGGTTGAGTTTTAGCATTAGGGTTAGGGTTAGGGTTAGCTTTAGGGTTAGGAGTAGTGTTATTGTTAGGTTTAGGGTTAGAGTTATGGTGAGGGTGAGGTTTAGGGTGACAGTTAGGGTTAGGGTTAGGGTGAGGTTTAGGATTAGGGTTAGGATTAGGGTTAAGGTGGGGTTGAGGTTTAGGGTTAGAGTTATGGTTAGGGTGAGGCTGAGGTTGAGGGTTAGGGTTAGGCTTATTGTTAGGTTTAGGCTGAGGGATAGGGTCAGGGTGAGGGTTAGTGTTAGGGTTAGGATTAGGATTAGTGTTAGGGTTAGGGTGAGTGTGAGGCTTAGGGTTGGGTTTAGGGTTAGGCTTAGGGTTACGCTGAGGGTGAGCGTGAGTGTGAGGGTTAGGGTTAGTGTGAGAGTTAGGGTTAGGGTTATGGGGAGGTTTAGGATGAGGGTTAGGGTTAGGATTAGGGTTAGGGTGAGGGCTAGGGTGAGGTTGAGTTTTAGGGTTAGTGTTAGGGTGAGGTTTAGGGTTAGGGTTAGGTTTAGTGTTAGGGTGAGTGTGAGGTATAGGGTTAGAGTTAGGGTTAAGGTGAGGCTGAGGATGAGGCTTAGGGTTAAGGTTAGGATTAGGATTAGGGTAAAGGTTAGAGTGAGTGTGAGTGTTAGGGTTAAGCTTAGGCTTAGGTTTAGACTGAGGGTGAGCGTGAGGGTGAGTTTTAGGGTTAGGATGTGGGTTAGGATGAGGGTGAGTGAGTGTGTTAGGGTTAGGTTTAGGTTTAGGCTAAGGGTTAGTCTAAGGGTGAGGTTGAGTTTGAGGTTTAGGTTTAGGGTGAGGTTTGGGGTAAGGATTAGGGGGAGGGTTAGAATGAGGGTTAGGGTTAGGATTAGGGTTAGGGTGAGAGTGAGGGTGAGGGTTAGGGTTAGTGTTAGGTTGAGGGTTAGGATGAGGGTTAGTGTTACAGTGAGGGTGAGGGTTAGGGTTAGGGTGAGGGTTATCATGAGGATTAGGGTTACGATTAGGATTAGGGTGAGGGCTAGGGTGAGGGTGAGGATTAGGGTTAGTGTTAGGGTAAGGTTTAGGGTTAGGGTTAGAGTTAGGGTTAGGGTTAGTGTTAGGTTTAGGGTTAGTGTTAGGGTTATGGTGAGGGTGAGGTTTAGGATGAGGGTTAGTGTTACAGTGAGGGTGAGGGTTAGGGTAAGGGTGAGGGTTAGGTTTAGGATAAGGGTTAGGGTGAGGTTGAGTGTTAGCATTAGGGTTAGGGTTAGGGTTAGGTTTAGTGTTAGGATTAGTGTTATTGATAGGTTTAGGGTTAGAGTTATGGTGAGGGTGAGGTTTAGGGTTAGGGTTAGGGTGAGGTTAAGGTTTAGGGTTAGGATTAGGGTTAGGGTGAGGATGAGGTTTACGGTTAGGGTTAGGTTTAGTTGGAGGGTTAGGTCGAGGGTTAAGGTTAGGGTTAGTGTTAGGTTTAACGTTCAGGTCAGGGATAGGTTGAGGTTTAGGGTTAAGGTTATGTTTAGGTTTCGGGTGAGGGTGAATGTGAGGTTTAGGGGTGGGGTTAGGCATAGGCTTAGGGTTATGCTGAGGGTGAGGGTGGGGGTGAGGATTAGGGTTAGGGTGATGGTTAGGGTTAGGGTTATGGTGAGGGTTAGTGTTAGGGTTAGGGTTAGAGTTAGGGTTAAGGTGAGGGTGAGGTTTAGGGGTAGAGTTAGGGTTAGGGTGAGGGTTCGCCTTAGAGTGAGGGTTAGGGTGGAGTTGATGGTAAGGGTAAAGGTGAGGGTTAGGCTGAGGGTGAGGGTTATATTAAGGGTGAGAGTTAGGGCTAGGGTGAGGGTTAGGGTGAGGGTTAGGGTGAGGATGAGGGTTAGGTTGGGGATTAGTGTTAGGTTTAGTGTGAAGTTTAGGGTGAGGATGAGGGTTAGGGTTAGGGTGAGGGCTAGGGAGAGGGTGAGGTTTAGGGTTAGGGTTAGGGTGAGGTTTAGGGTTAGGGTGATGGTTAGGGTTAAGTGTTATGGTTAGTGTAAGTGTTAGGGTGAGGGTAAGTGTTAGGGTGAGGGTTAGGGTTATGGTGCGGGTAAGTTTTAAGGTGAGGGTTAGGGTTAGGGTGAGGGTTATCTTTAGGGTGAGGGTGAGGGTTAGGGTTAGGGCTAGGATGAGGTTTAGGGATAGGGTTAGGTTTAGGGTTAGGGTCAGGGTGAGATTTAGTGTTAGAGTTAGGGTTAGGGTGAAGCTGAGGGTGAGGATTAGCGTTAAGATTAATGTTAGGGTTAGGCTTAAGGTGAGGGTTAGGTTGAGGGTGAGGGTTAGGGTTAGGTTTAGAAGTAGGATTAGGGTTAGTGTTATGGTGAGTGTGAGGGTTAGGGTTAGGGTTAGGGTAAGGGCTAGGGTGAGTGTGAGGGTGAGTTTTAAGGTTAGGGTTAGGGTTAGGGTTAGGATGAGGGTAAGGTTTAGGGTTAGAGTTAGTTTTAGGGTGAAGCTGAGTGTGAGGGTTAGGGTTAATGTTAGTATTAGGTTTAGGGTGAGGTTTAGGGTGAGGATTAGGGTGAGGTTGAGGCTTAGGTTTAGGGTTAGGATTAGGAATAGGTTTAGGGTTTGAGTGAGTATGAGGGTTAGGGTTAGGTTTAGGGCTAGGCTTAGGTTTAGGCTGAGGGAGACGGTGGGGGTGAGGATTAAGGTTAGGGTGATGGTTTGGGTTAGGGTTAGTGTTATTATTAGGGTTCGGGTTTTAATTAGGGTGAGGGTGAGTGTGCGGGTGAGGGTTAGGGTTAGGGTTAGGGTGGGTTTTAGGGTTAGGGTTAGGGCTAGTGTGAGGGTGAGGTTTAGGGATAGATATAGGGTTAGAGGGAGGGTTAGGGTGAGAGTTAGGCATAGGGTTAGTGTTAGGGTGTGGGTGAGGGTTAGGGTTAGGGTGAGGGTTATGGTTAGGGTGAGGGTTAGGGTTAGGATTAGGGTTATTGTTAGGGTTAGGGTTAGGGTTACAGTTAAGGTGAGGGTGAGTGTTAGGGTTAGGGTGAGGGTGAGGTTTATTGTTAGGTTTAGGGTTAGAGTTAGGGTTAGGGTGAGGGTGAGGTTTAGGGGTACATTTAGGGTTAGGGTGATGGTTAGGATTAAGGTGCGGGTTAGCGTGGGTGTGATGGTAAGGGTAAAGTTGCGGGTTAGGCTGAGGGTGAGGGTTACGGTAAGGGTGAGGGTTAGGGTTAGAGTGAGGGTTAGGGTTAGCATTGGGTGAGGAGGAGGGTTAGACTGAGGATTAGTGTTAGGGTTAGTGTGAGGTTTATGGTGAGGATGAGGGTTAGGGTTAGGGTGAAGGCTAGGGTGAGGGTGAGGGTTAGGATTAGTGTTAGGGTGAAGGTTAGGTTTAGGGTGATGTTTAGGGTTAGTGTGAGGGTTAGTGTTAGTGTTAGTGTTTTTGTTAGGTTGAGGGTATGTGTTAGGGTTAGGCTGAGGGTTATGGTTAGGGTGGTGATTAAGGTTAGGATAAGTGTAAGGGTGAGGGCTAGGCTGAGGGTTAGGGTGAGGGTTAGGGTTAGGGATAGGGTTAGGTTTAGGATGAGGGTTAGGGTGAGGGTGAATGTGAGGGTTAGGATCAGGGTTAGGGTTAGGCTTAGTGTTAGGATGAGGTTTAGGTTTAGGGTTTGGGATAGGGTGAGGGTGAGGCTGAGGATTAGGGTTAGGTTTAGCTTTAGTTTTATGGTTAGTTTTAGTGTTAGGGTTAGTGTTAGGGTTACAGTGAGTGTTGGGGTTAGGGTTAAGGTTAGGGTTAGGCTTGGAGTTAGGGTGAGGGTTAGGATGAGGATTAGGTTTACGATTAGGGTTAGGGTGAGGGCTAGGGTGAAGGTGAGGATTAGAGTTAATGTTTGGGTAAGGTTTAGGGTTAGGGTTAGGGTTAGGGTGAGGGTTAGGATGAGGGTTAGGTTTATGGTGAGGGTGAGGGTTAGGTTTAGGGTTAGGGTGAGGGTTAGGTTTAGGGTGAGGGTTAGGGTTAGGATTGGGGTGAGGGTGAGTGTGTGTGTTAGGGTTAGGGTGAGGTTTAGGGTTAGGGCTAGGATTAGGGTTAGGGTTAGTGTGAGGTTTATGTTTAGATTTAGTTTTAGTTGGAGGGTTAGGTCGAGGGTTAGGGTTAGGCTAAGTATTAGGGTTAAGGTTAGGTGGAGGGTTAGGTTGAGGTTTAGGGTTATGGTTATGGTTAGATTTAGGATTACGGTTAGGGTGAGGGTCAGGATGAGGGTTAGTGTTATGGTGAGGGTGAGGGTTAGGGTTAGCATGAGTGTTAGGGTTAGGATTAGGGTTAGGATAAGGTTGACTGTTAGCACTATGGTTAGGGTTAGGGTTAGGTTTACGCTTAGGATTACTGTTATTGTTAGGGTTAGGGTTAGAGTTATGGTGAGGGTGAGGGTGAGGGTGAGTGTTAGGTTTAGGGTGAGGTTTAGGGTTAGGGTTAGTATTAGGGTTAGGGTGAGGGTGAAGTTTATGGTTAGATTTAGTTTTAGTTGGAGGGTTAGGTCGAGGGTTGGGGTTAGGCTAAGTGTTAGGGTTAAGGTTAGGTTGAGGGTTAGGTTGAGGTTTAGGGTTAGGGTTAGGGATATGTTTAGGATTAGGGGTAGGGTGAGTGTGAGGTTTAGGGTTAGGGTTAGGCTTAGGCTTAGGGTTAGGCTGAGGGTGAGGGTGGGGGTGAGGATTAGGGTTACAGTGATGGTTAGGTTTAGGTTTAGGGTAAGGGTTAGTGTTAGGGTTAGGGTTAGTGTGAGGGTGAGGTTTAGGGCTAGAGTTAGGGTTAGGGTGAGGGTTAGCGTTAGAGTAATGGTTAGGGTGGGGGTGACTGTAAGGGTAAATGTGAGGGTTAGGCTTAGCGTGAGGGTTAAGGTAAGGGTGAGGGTTAGGGTTAGGGTGAGATTTAGGGTTAGGTTTAGTGTGAAGGTGAGGGTTAGATTGAGGATTAGTGTAAGGGTTAGTGTGAAGTTTAGAGTGAGCATGAGGGTTAGGGTTAGGGCGAGGTCTAGGGACAGGGTGAGGTTTAGGGTTAGTGTTAAGGTGAGGTTTAGGGTTACGTTGATGGTTAGGGTTAGTGTGAGGTTTGGTGCTAGTGTTAGGGTTAGTGTTAAGGTGAGGGTAAGTGTTAGGGTGAGGGTTAGGGTTAGGGTGAGGGTTATGTTTAGGGTGAGGTTTAGGGTTAGAGTTAGGGTTATTGTTAGCGTTAGGGTTAGGGTTAAGTTCATGGTGAGGGTGAGGATGAGGTTTAGGGTTAGGTCTAGGATGAGGTTTAAGGATAGGGTGTGGGTTAGGGTTAGGGTCCGGATGAGGTTTAGCGTTAGATTTAGGGTTAGGGTAAGGCTGAGGGTGAGGGTTAGTGTTAGTATTAATGTTAGGGTTAGGCTTAATTTGAGGGTTAGGTTGAGGGTGAGGGTTAGGGTTTGGGTTAGGAGTACATTAGGGTTAGTGTTAGGGTGAATGTGAGGGTTAGGGTTAAGGTTAGGGATAGGCTTATGGTTAGGCTGAGGTTGAGGTGAGGTTTAGGTTGAGGGTGAGGTTTAGGGATAGGGTTAGGGTGAGGGTGAGGATTAGGTTTAGGATTAGGCTTAGGATTAGGCTGAGGGTGAGGTTGTGGGTTAGGGTTAGAGTTAGTGTTAGGCTGAGGTTTAGGGTTTGCGTTAGGGTTAGAGTTAGGGTTAGGGTGAGGGTGAGGTTTAGGGTTAGATTTAGGGTTAGGGTGAGGTTTAGGTTGAGGGTTATGGTAAGGGTTAGGGTTTGGGTTAGGGTTAGGGTGAGAGTTAGAGGGAGGGTTAGGGTTAGGGTTAGCGTTAGGGACATGATTAGGGTTAGAGTGAGCGTGAGTGTGTGTTAGGTTTAGGTTTAGGATTAGTCTTAGGGTTAGGCTGAGGTTGAGGTGTAGGGTGAGGGTTAGGTTTAGCTGGAGGGTTAGGATGACGGTTAGGGTTTGGATTAGGGTTAGGGTAAGGGCTAGGGTGATTGTGAGGTTGAGGTTTAAGGTTATGGTTAGGGTTTGGGTGAGGGTGAGGGTGAGTGTTAGGGTTAGTCTTAGTGTTAGGTTAAGGGTTAGGTTTAGGGTGAGGGTTAGGGTGAGGGTTAGGGTTAGGGTTAGGGTTAGGATTAGGATTAGGGTTAGGGTTAGGTTGAGTTTGAGGGTTAGTGTTAGGTTTAGGGTTAGGCTTAGGGTTAGGCTGAGGGTGAGGGTGAGGTTTAGGGTGAGTGTTAGGTTTAGGGATATGGGGAGGGTTAGGATGAGGCTTAGGGTTAGGATTAGGGTTAGGGTGAGGGCGAGGGAGAGGTTGAGGTTTAAGGTTAGTGTTAGGGTGAGGTTTAGGGTTAGGTTTAGTTTTAGGTTTAGGGTGAGTGTGAGGTATAGGGTTAGAGTAAGGTTTAAGGTGAGGGTGAGGGTGATTGTTAGGGTCAGGATTTGGGTTAAGGTGAGGGTGAGTGACTGTGCTAGGGTTAGGTTTATGTTTAGGCTAAGGGTTAGGCTAATGGTGAGTTTGAAGTTGAGGGTTAGGGTTAGTGTGATGTTTAGGGTCAGGGTTAGAGGGAGGGTTAGGATGAGGGTTAGGGTTCGGATTAGTGTTAGGGAGAGAGTGAGGGTGAGGGTTAGGGTTATTGTTAGGGTGAGGGATAGGATGTGTGTTAGGATTAGTGTTAGTGTGAGGGCTAGGCTGAGGCTGAGGTTGAGGGTTAGGGTTAGGGTTAGTGTTAGATTTAGTGTTAGGGTGAGGGTTAGGGTGAGGGTGAGGATTAGGGTTAGGTTTATGATTAAGTTTAGAGTCAGTGTTAGGGTGAGTGTGAGGCTTAGGGTTATGGTTAGGTTTAGGATTAGGGTAAGGCTGAGGATGAGGTTTAGTGTGAGGGTTAGGGTTAGGGTGAGGGTTAGGGTTAGGGTGAGAGTTAAGGTTCGGTTAAGTTTAGGGTTAGGGTGAGGGTTAGGGTTAGGGTTAGGGTGAGTTTTAGGGTTAAGGTTAGGTTGAGGTTTAGTCTTAGGGTAAGGATGAGGGTTAGGGTTAGTGTGAGGTTTAGGATGAGGATTAGGGTTATGATTAGGGTTAGGGTGGAGGGTGAGGATTAGGGTTACTGTTAGGGTAAGGTTTAGTGTTAGGGTTATTTTTAGGGTGAGGGTTAGGATGAGGGTTAAGGTTATGGTGAAGTTAAGCTTTAGGTTTAGGTTTAGGGTTAAAGTGAGGTTGAGTTTTAGCATTAGGGTTAGTGTTAGGGTTCATTTTAGTGTTAGGATTAGTGTTATTGTTAGGGTTAGGGATAGAGTTATGGTGAAGGTTTGGTTTAGGGTGAAGGTTAGGATTAGGGTTAGGGTGAAGTTTATGGTTAGGGTTAGGATTAGGGTTAGGGTGAGGTTGAGGTTAAGGGTTAGAGTAAGGGTTACGGTGATGCTGAGGGTGAGGATTAGGGTTAAGTTTAATATTAGGATTAGGGTTAGGTTTAGGGTGAGTGTGAGGGTTACGGGAGGTTTAATGATAGGCTTAGGGTTAGGCTGAGGGTGAGGGTGAGGGTGAGGGTTAGGGTTAGGGTGAGGGTTAGGGTTAGGGTTAGGATTAGGGTTAGGGTGATGTTGAGTGAGTGTGTTAGGTTTAGGTTTAGGTTTAGGCTAAGGGTTAGGCTAAGGGTGAGGTTGAGGGTGAGGGTTAGGGTTAGGGTGAGGTTTAGGGTAAAGGTTAGGGGGAGGGTTAGGATGAGGGTTAGGGTTAGGATGAGGGTTAGGGTGAGAGTGACTGTGAGTGTTAGGGTTAGTGTTAGGTTGAGGGTTAGGATGAGGGTTAGAATTAGGGTTAGGGTGAGGGTTAGGATGAGGGTTAGGGTTACGGTGAGGGTGAGGGTTAGGGTTATGGTGAGGGTGAGGGTTAGGGTTAGGATGAGGGATAGTGTTAGAATTAGGGTTAGGATGAGGTTGAGTTTTAGCATTAGGATTAGGGTTAGGGTTAGCGTTAGGTTTAGGGTTAGGATTAGTGTTATTGTTAGGGTTAGGGTTAGAGTTATGGTGAGGGTGAGGGTTAGGGTTAGGGTTAGGATGAGGTTTAGGTTTAGGATTAGGGTTAGGATTAGGGTTAGGGTGAGGGTGAGGTTTATTGTTAGATTTAGGTTTAGTTGGAGGGTTAGGTTGAGGGTTAGGTTTGGGGTTAGTGTTATGTTTAAGGTTCGGTTCAGGGATAGGTTGAGGTTTAGGGTTAAGGTTAGGTTTAGGGTTAGGATTAGGGTTAGGGTGATGGTGAGTGTGAGTCTTAGGGTTATGGTTAGGCTTAGGCTTAGGGTTCGGCTGAGGGTGAGGGTGGGGTTGGGGATTAGTGTTAGGGTGATGGTTAGGGTTAGGGTTATGGTGAGGGTTAGTGTTAGGGTTAGGGTTAGAGTTAGGGTTAGAGTGAGGGTGAGGTTTAGGGCTAGAGTTAGGGTTAGGGTGAGGGTTAGTCTTAGAGTGAGGGTTAGGGTGGGGGTGACGGTAAGGGTAAAGGTGAGGGTTAGGCTGAGGGTCAGGATTATGTTAAGGGTTAGGGTTAGGTTTAGGGTGAGGGTTAGGGTGAGGTTTAGGGTGAGGGTCAGGGTTTGATTGAGGATTAGTGTTATGGTTAGTGTGAAGTTTAGGGTGAGGATGAGTGTTAGGGTTAGGGTGAGGGCTAGGGAGAGTGTGAGGTTTAGGGTTAGGGTTAGGGTGAGGTTTAGGCTTAGTGTGATGGTTAGGGTTAGTGTTAGACTTAGGCTTAGCGTTAGGGTGAGGGTAAGTGTTAGGTTGAGGGTTAGGGTTAAGGTGAGGGTAAGTGGTAGTGTGAGGTTTAGGGTTAGGGTTATGGTTAGTTTGAGGGTTAGGTTAAGGGTTAGGATTATTGTTAGCATTAGGGTTAGGGTTACAGTTATGGTGAGGGTTAAGGTTAGGGCTAGGATGAGGTTTAGGGATAGGGTTATGGTTAGTATTAGGGTCAGGGTGAGGTTTAGTGTTAGAGTTATGGTTAGGGTGAAGCTGAGGGTGAGGTTTAGGGTTAGGATTAATGTTATTGTTAGGCTTAAGGTGAGGGATAGGTTGAGGGTGAGGGTTAGGGTTACAGTTAGTAGGATTAGGGTTAGTGTTAGGGTGAGTGTGAGGGTTAGGGTTAGGGTTAGGGTTAGGGATAGGCTTAGGTTTAGGCTGAGGTAGAGGGTTAGAATTCGGGTTAGGGATAGGTTTAGCTTATGGTTAGGGTGAGTGTGAAGGGCAGGGTTAGTGTTAGGCTCAGGATTAGGCTGAGGGTGAGGGTGTGGGTTAGGGTTAAGGTGAATGTTAGGGTTAGGGTGAAGGTGAGGGTTAGGGTGACAGTTAGGGTTAGGGTTAGGGTGAGGTTTTGGGTTAGGGTTAGGATTAGGGTTAGGGTGAGGGTGAGGTTTATGGTTAGATTTAGGTTTAGTTGTAGGGTTAGGTCGAGGGTTAGGGTTAGGGTTAGTGTCAGGGTGAAGTTTAGGTTTTGGGTTAGGGTTAGAGTCAGGGTTAGGGTTAGGGTGAGGTTTAGGGTTAGATTTAGGGTTAGGGTGAGGTTTTGGTTGAAGGTTATGGTAAGGGTTAGTTGTAGGGTTAGGGTTAGGGTGAGAGTTAGGGGGAGGTTTAGGGTTAGGGTTAGGGTTAGGGATAGGATCAGGGTTAGAGTGAGGGTGAGTGTGTGTGTTAGGTTTAGGTTAAGGTTTAGGCTATTGGTTAGACTGAGGGTGAGGTTGAGGGTGAGGGTTAGGGTTAGGGGGAGGGTTAGGATGAGGGTTAGGGTTAGAATTAGGGTTAGGGTAAGGGCTAGGGTGAGTGTGAGCGTTAGGGTGAGGATGATGGTAAGGGTTAAGATTAGGTTTAGGCTGAGGCTTACGGTTAAGATAAGGGTGAGGGTTAGGGTTAGGTTTAGGTTTAGGGTAAGGGTTAGGGTTAGGGTTATGGTTAATGTGAGGGTTATATGGAGGATTAGGGTTAGGGTTAGTGTCAGGATTAGGGTGAGGATGAGGGTTAAGGTTAAGGTGAGGGTGAGGGTTGGAATTAGGGTTAGAGGGAGGGCTAGAGTGAGGGTAAGGATTAGGGTAAGGGTTAGGGTTAGGGTGAGGTTTAGGATTAGGGTGAGGGTTAGGGTTAGTGTGAGGGTTAGTGTTAGGGTTAGGGTTAGTTTTAGGCTGAGGGTAAGAGTTAGGGTGAGAGTTAGGTTTAGGGTTAGGGTAAGGGTTAGGGTGAGGGTGATGGTTAGGGTTAGGTTTAGGGTGAGGTTTAGTGTTAGTGTTAGGGTAAGGGTTAGTGTGAGGGTTACAGTTAGGGTGAGGATTAGTGTTAGGGTAAGAGTTAGGGTGAGGTTTAGGGTTAGGGTGAGGGTCATGGTTAGGGTGAGGGTGAGGTTTAGGGTTAGAGTTAGGGTTAGGGTGAAGCTGAGGGTGAGTGTTAGGGTTACAGATAGTTTTAGGTTTAAGGTTGGGGTAAGGGTGAGGGATACGGAGAGAGTGAGGGTTAGGGTTAGGTTTAGGGTTAGTGTTAAGGTGAGGGTAAGTGTTAGGGTGAGGGTGAGGGTTAGGTTGAGGGTTATGGTTAGGTTGAGGATAAGGGTTAGTGTTGGGATTATTGTTAGGTTTAGGATTAGGTTTACAGTTACGGTGAGGGTGAGGGTTAGGGTTAGGGTTAGGGTGAGGTTTAGTGTTAGGGTTAGAGTTAGTGTTAGGTTGAGGGTGAGGGTGAGGGTGAAGTTTAGGGTTAGGGTTAGGGTTAGGGTTAGGGTTAGGGTTAGGGTGGGAGTTAGCGTAGGGGTGACGGTAAGGGTAAAGGTGAGGGTTAGGCTGAGGGTGAGGGTTATGGTTACGTTGAGGGTTAGGGTTTGGGTGAGGGTTAGTGTTAGCGTTAGGGTGAGGTGGAGGGTTAGATTGAGGATTAGTGTTAGGGTTAGTGTGAGGTTTTTGGTGAGGATGAGGGTTAGGGTTAGGGTGAAGCCTAGGGTGAGGGTGAGGGTGATGGTTAGTGTTAGGGTGAGGTTTAGGTTTAGGGTGATGTTTAGGGTTAGTGTGAGAGTTAGTGTTAGGGTTAGGTTTAGTGTTAGGGTGAGGGTAAGTGTTAGGTTGAGGGTTAGGGTTAGGGTAACGGCTATGGTTAGGGTGAGGGTTAGGGTTAGGATAAGTGTAAGGGTGAGGGCTAGGCTGAGGGTTAGGTTGAGGGTCAGGGTTAGGGATAGGGTTAGGTTTAGGATGAGGGTTAGGGTGAGGGTGAAAGTGAGGCTTAGGATCAGGGTTAGGGTTAACTCTAAGCCTAACTTAGAGTTAGAATGAGGGTTAGGCTTAGGGTTTGGGTTGGGGTGAGGGTGAGGCTGAGGATTAGGGTTAGGTTTAGGTTTAGGTTTACGGTTAGGTTTAGGGTTAGTGTTAGTGTTAGTGTTAGTGTTAGGGTTACAGTGAGGTTTGGGGTTAGGGTTAAGGTAAGGGTTAGGCTTAGATTTAGTGTGAGGGTTAGGATGAGGAATAGGTTTACGATTAGGGTTAGGGTGGAGGGCTAGGGTGAAGGTGATGATTAAGGTTAGTGTTAGGGTAAGGTTTAGGGTTAGATTTAGCGTTAGGGTGATGGTCAGGATGAGGGTTAGTGTTATGGTGAGGGTGAGGGATAGGGTTAGGGTGAGGGTTAGGGTTAGGATTAGGGTTAGGGTGAGGTTGAGTGTTAGCATTAGGGTTAGGGTTAGGGTTAGGTTTACGGTTAGGATTACTGTTATTGTTAGGTTTAGAGTTAGAGTTATGGTTAGGGTGAAGGTGAGTGTTAGGTTTAGGGTGAGGTTTAGGGTTAGGGTTAGGATTAGGGTTAGGGTGAGTGTGAGTGTGAGGTTTATGGTTAGATTTACTTTTAGTTGGAGGGTTTGTTCAAGGGTAAGGGTTAGGATAAGTGTTAGGGTTAAGGTTAGGTTGAGGGTTAGGTTGAGGTTTAGGGTTAGGGTTAGGGTTAGGGTTAGGATTAGGGTTAGGGTGATTGTGAGTGTGAGGTTTAGGGTTAGGGTTAGGCTTAGGCTTAGGGTTAGGCTGAGGGTGAGTGTGGGGGTGAGGATTAGGTTTAGGGTGATGTTTAGGGTTAGGGTTAGGGTAAGGGTTAGTGTTAGAGTTAGGGTTAGAGTGAGGGTTAGGGTGAGGGTGAGGTTTAGTGGTAGAGTTAGGGTTAGGGTGAGGGTTGGGTTTAGAGTGAGGTTTAGGGTGGTGGTGATGGTAAGGGTAAATGTGAGATTTAGGCTGATCGTGTGGGTTAAGGTAAGGGTGAGGGTTAGGGTTAGGGTGAGGGTTAGGTTTAGGTTTAGGGTGAGGTTGAGGGTTAGATTGAGGATTAGTATTAGGGTTAGTGTGAAATTTAGAGTGAGGATTGAGGGTTAGGGTTAAGGCGAAGTCTAGGGAGAGTGTGAGGTTTAGTGTTAGTGTTAGGGTGAGGTTAAGGGTTAGGATTAGGATGAGTGTGACTGTTAGGGTTAGGCTTAGGCTTAGGATTAGGCTGAGGGTGAGGGTGTGGGTTAGGGTTATGGTTAGTGTTAGGGTGAGGTTTAGGGTTTGGTTTAGGGTTAGAGTTAGGTTTAGGGTGAGGGTGAGGTTTAAGGTTAGATTTAGGGTTAGGGTGAGGTTTAGGTTGAGGTTTAGGGTAAGGGTTAATGTTTGGGTTAGGGTTAGGGTGAGAGTTAGAAGGAGGTTTAGGGTTAGGGTTAGGGACAGGATCAGGGTTAGATTGAGGGTGAGTGTGTGTGTTAGTTTTAGGTTTAGGGTTAGGGTTAGGGTTAGGCTTAGGGTGAGGTTGAGGGTGAGGGTTAGGTTTAGGGGGAGGGTTAGGATGAGGGATAGGGTTAGGATTAGGGTTAATGTAAGGGCTAGGGTGAGTTTCAGGGTGAGGTTTAAGGTTAGGGTTAGGGTTAGGTTTAGGGTGAGGTTTAGGGTTAGAGTTAGGGTTATGGTGAGGCTGAGGGTTAGGGTTAGGGTTAGGTTTAGTGTTAGGTTTAGTGTTAGGTTTAGGGTGCGTTTTAGGTTGAGTGTGAGGGTTAGGCTTAGGTTTGGGATTAGGATTAGGGTTAGGGTTAGGGTGAGTGTGAGGGTTAGGGTTAGGGTTAGGCTTAGGCTTAGGCTCAGGGTGAGTGTGTGGGTTAGGGTGAGTGTTAGGTTTAGGGATATGGGGAGGGTTAGGATGAGGGTTAGGGTTAGGATTAGGATTAGGTTTAGGGCGAGGGAGAGGTTGAGGTTTAGGGTTAGTGTTAGGGTGAGGTTTAGGGTTAGGGTTAGGGTTAGGGTTAGGGTGAATGTGAGGTATAGGTTTAAAGTTAGGGTTAAGTTGAGGCTGAGGGTGAGGCTTAGGGTTAGGGTTAGGATTAGGATTAGGTTATTTGTTAGGGTGAGTGTGAGGTTTAGTGTTAGGGTTCACTTAGGTTTATACTGAGGGTGAGGGTGAGGGTGAGGGTTAGGTTTAGAGGTTTTGGGTTAGGGTGAGGGTGAGTGGATGTGTTACGTTTAGGGGCAGGGTTAGGATGAGGGTTAGGGTTAGGATTAGTGTTAGGGTAAGGGCTAGGGTGATTTTGATGGTGAGGTTTAAGGTTAGGGTTAGGGTGAGCTTTAGGGTTAGGTTTAGGGTGAGGGTTAGGGTGAGGGTGAGGGTTAGGGTTAGGTTTAGTATTAGGATTACGGTTAGGGCTAGGGTGAGTGTGAGGTTTAGGGTTAGGTTTAGGGTTAGGCTTAGGTTTAGGCTGAGGGTGAGTGTGAGGGTTAGGGTGAGTGTTAGCTTTAGGGATATGGGGAAGGTTAGGATGAGGATTAGGGTTATGATTAGGGTTAGGGTGAGGCCGAGGTAGAGGTTGAGGTTTAGGGTTAGTGTTAGGGTGATGTTTAGGGTTAGGTTTAGGGTTAGGTTTAGGGTGAGTGTGAGGTTTAGGGTCAGATTTAGGGTTAAGGTGAGGCTGAGTGTGAGGCTTTGGGTTAGGGTTAGGATTACGATTATGGAAAATGTTAGTGTGAGTGTGTGGGTTAGGGTTAGGGTTCGCTTAGGTTTACACTGAGGGTGAGGGTGAGGGTGTGGGTTAGGGTTAGGATTTGGGTTAGGGTGAGGGTGAGTGGGTGTGTTAGGGTTAGGTTTAGGTTTAGGCTAAGGTTTAGGCTAATGGTGAGGTTGAAGTTGAGGGTTAGTGTTAGTGTGAGGTTTAGGGTAAGGGTTAGGGGGTGTGTTAGGATGAGGGTTAGGGTTAGGATTAGGGTTAGGATGAGAGTGAGGGTGAGGGTTAGGGATGGTGTTAGGGTGAGGGTTAGGATGTGGGTTAGGACTAGTGTTAGGGTGAGGGCTCGGGTGAGGGTGAGGTTTAGGGTTAGGGTTAGTGTTCGTTTTAGGGTTACGGTTAGGTTGAGGATGAGTTTTAGGGTTAGAGTTAGGGTAAGGGTGAGGCTGAGATTGAGGGTTAGGTTTAGGGTTAGTGTTAGAGTTAGTGTTACGGTGAGGGTTAGGGTGAGCATGAGGATTAGCATTAGTGTTAGGATTAGGATTAGAGTCACGGTTAGGGTGAGTGTAAGGTTTAGGGATAGGGTTAGGTTTAGGTTTAGGGTTAGGATGAGGATGAGGGTGAGTGTGAGGGTTAGGGTTAGGGTGAGGGTTAGGGTTAGGGTTAGGGTGAGAGTTAGGGTTCGGTTAAGTTTAGGGTTAGGGTGAGAGTTAGGGTTCGGTTAAGTTTAGGGTTAGTGTGAGGGTTAGGGTTAGGGTTAGGGTGAGCTTTAGGGTTAGGGTTAGGTTGAGGTTTGGGGTTAGGGTAAGGATGAGGGTTAGGGTTAGGGTTACTGTGAGGGTTAGGATGAGGATTAGGGTTATGATTAGGGTTAGGGTGAGGGCTAGGATGAGGGTGAGGATAAGGGTTATTGTTAGGGTAAGGTTTAGGGTTAGGGTTAGGTTTAGGGTGAGGTTTAGGATGAGGGTTAATGTTACGGTGAGGGTGAGGGTTAGGGTTGGGGTGAGGGTTAGGGTTAGGGTTAGGGTTCATGTGAGGTTGAGGTTAAGGTTTAGAGTTAGGGTTAGGTTAGGCTGAGGGTGAGGGTTAGGGTTAGTGTTAGTGTTAGGTTTAGAGTTAGGTTTAGGGTGAGGGTTAGGGTGAGGTTGAGGATTGGGGTTAGGGTTAGAATTAGGATTAGGGTTAGGGTTAGGGTGAGAGTGAGGGTTAGGGTTAGGTTTATGGTTAGGCTTAGGTTTAGGGTGAGGGTGAGGGTGAGGGTGAGTGTTAGTGTTAGATTGCGGGTTAGGGTTAGGGTTATGTGGAGGGTTAGAATGAGGGTTAGGGTTAGGATTGGGGTTAGGCTGATGGTTAGGGTGAGGTTGAGGTTTAGGGTTAGTGTTAGGGTGAGGTTTAGGGTTAGGGTTTTGTTTAGGGTGAGTGTGAGGTATAGGGTTAGAGTTAGAGTTAACATGAGGCTGAGGGTGAGGCTTAGGGTTAGGGTTAGGATTAGGATTAGGGTAAGGGTTAGGGTGAGTGGGAGGGTTAGTGTTAGGGTTAGGCTTATGGTTACAGTGAGGGTAAGGGTGAGGATTAGGTTTAGGATTAAGTTTAGGGTGACTGTGAGTGTGTGTGTTAGGGTTAGGTTTATGTTTAGGCTAAGAGTTAGGCTAAGGGTGAATTTGAGGGTGAGGCTTAGGGTTAGGGTGAAGTTTAGGGTTAGGGTGATGTTTAGGGTTAGTGTGAGTGTTAGTATTAGGGTTAGGTTTAGTGTTAGTGTGAGGGTAAATTTTAGGGTTAGGGTTAGGTTTATGATGAGGGTTATGGTTAGGGTGAGGTTTAGGGTTAGGATAATGTAAGGGTGAGGGCTAGGCTGAGGGTTAGGGTGAGGGTTAGGGATAGGCTTAGAGTTAGGATGAGGGTTAGTGTTAGGGTTTGGGTTAGGGTGAAGTTGAGACTGAGGCTGAGGATTAGGGTTATGTTTAGGTTTAGGTTTAGGGTTAGGTTTATGGTGAGTGTTAGTGTTAAGGTCAGTGTTAGGGTTACAATGAGGGTTGGGGTTAGGCTTAGGGTTAGGTTTAGGCTTAGAGTTAGGGTGAGGGTTAGGATGAGAATTAGGTTTACGATTAGGGTTAGGGTGAGGGCTAGGGTGAAGGTGAGGATTAGGGTTAGTGTTAGGGTAAGGTTTAGGGTTAGGGATAGGGTTAGGTTTAGGGTTAGGATGAGGGTTAGGTTTAGGGTGAGGTTTAGGGTTAGGATTAGGATTAGGCTGAGTTTGAGTTTTAGCATTAGGGTTAGGGTTAGTGTTAGGCTTAGGTTTAGGATTAGGATTACTTTTATTGTTAGGGTTAGGGTTAGAGTTATGGTGAGGGTGAGGGTGAGGGTGAGTGTTAGGGTTAGTGTGAAGTTTAGGTTTAGGGTTAGGATTAGGGTTAGGGTGAGAGTGAGGTTTATGATGAGATTTAGATTTAGTTGGAAGATTAGGTAGAGGGTTAGGTTTAGGGTAAGTGTTAGGGTTAAGTTTAGGTTGAGGGTTAGATTGAGGTTTAGTGTCAGGGTTAGGGTTAGGATTAGAGTTAGGGTGAGGGTGAGTGTGAGGTTTAGGGTTAGGATTAGGCTTAGGCTTACGGTTAGGCTAAGGGTGAGGGTGGTGTTGAGGATTAGGGTTAGGGTTATGGTTAGGTTTAGGGTTAGGGTGAGGGTTAGTGTTAGGGTTAGGGTTAGAGTTAGGGTTAGGGTGAGGGTGACGTTTAGGGGTAGAGTTAGGGTTAGGGTGAGTGTTAGGTTTAGAGTGAGGGTTAGGGTGGGGTTGAGGTTAAGGGTAAATTTTAGGGTTAGGCTCAGCGTGAGGGTTACGGTAAGGGTGAGGGTTAAGGTAAGGTTGAGGGTTAGGGTTAGGGTGAGGGTTAGAGTAAGGTTTAGGGTGAGGGTGAGGGTTAGATTGAGGATTAGTGTTAGGTTTAGTGTGAAGTTTAGGGTGAGGATGATGGTTAGGGTTAGGGCGACGTCTAGGGAGAGGGTGAGGTTTAGGGTTAGTGTTAGGGTGCGGTGTATGGTTAAGTAGATGGTTAGGGTTAGTGTGAGGTTTAGTGTTAAGGTTAGGGTTAGTGTTAGGGAAAGGGGAAGTGTTAGGGTGAGGGTTAGGGTTAGATTGAGGGTTATGTTTAGGGTGAGGATGAGGGTTAGGGATACGGTTATTGTTAGCGTTAGGGTTAGGGTTAAGGTTATGGTGAGGGTGAGTGTGAGGGATAGGTTTAGGGCTAGTATGAGGGTTAGGGATAGGGTTATGTTTAGGGTTAGGGTCAGGTTGAGGTTTAGTGTTAGAGTTAGGGTTAGGGTGAAGCTGAGTGTGAGGGTTAGGGTTAGGATTAATGTTAGGGGTAGGCTTAAGATGATGGTTAGGTTGAGGGAGAGGGTTAGGGTTAGGGTTAGGAATAGAATTAGGGTTAGTGTTAGGGTGAGTGTGAGGGTTAGGGTTAGGGTTAGGCTTAGGGTTTGATTTAGGTTTAGATGTAGCGTTAGGGTGATGGTGAAGGTTAGGGTTAGTTAGGTTTAGGGTGAGGTTTAGGTTGAGGGTTAGGGTAAGGGTCAGTGTTAGGGTTATGGTTAGGGTGAGAGTTAGGGGGAGGGTTAGGCTTAGGGTTAGGGTTAGGGATAGGATTAGGGTTAGCGTGAGGGTGAGTGTGTTTGTTAGGTTTAGGTTTAGTGTTAGTCTTAGGGTTAGGCTGATGGTGAGGTTGAGGTTGAGGGTTTGGGTTACGGGGAGGGTTTCGATGAGGATTAGATTTAGGATTAGTGTTAGGGTAAGGGCTACGGTGAGTGTGAGGGTGAGGTTTAAGGTTAGGGTTAGGGTTAGGGTGAGGGTAAGGTTTAGGGTTAGAGTTTAGGGTGAGGGTTAGGGTGAGGGTGAGCGTTAGGGTTAGGTTTAGGATTAGGATTAGGGTTTTGGTTAGTGTGAGTGTGAGGGTTAGGGTTAGGTTTAGGGTTAGACTTAGGGTTCGGCTGAGGGTTAGGGTGAGGATTAGGGTTAGGATTAGGGTTAGGTTGAGGTTGAGTGTTAGCATTAGGGTTAGTGTTAGGGTTAGGTTTACCGTTAGGATTACTGTTATTGTTAGGGTTAGGGCTAGAGTTATGGTGAGGGTGAGGGTGAGGGTGAGTGTTAGGGTTAGGGTGAGGTTTAGGGTTAGGGTTAGGATTGGGGTTAGGGTGAGGGTGAGTTTTATGTTTAGATTTTGTTTTAGTTGGAGTGTTAGGTCGAGGGTTAGACTTAGGCTAAGTGTTAGGGTTAAGGTTACGTTGAGGGTTAGGTTGAGATTTAGGGTTAGGGTTAGGGTTAGGGTTAGGATTATGGATAGGGTGATTGTGAGTGTGAGGTTTAGGGTTAGAGTTAGGCTTAGGCTTAGGGTTAGGCTGAGGGTATGGTTGGGGGTGAGGATTAGGTTTAGGGTGATGGTTAGGGTTAGGGTTAGGGTAAGGGATTGTGTTAGGGTTAGGGTTAGAGTGAGGGTTAAGGTGAGGGTGAGGTTTAGGGGTAGATTTTCGGTTAGGGTGACTGTTAGGATTAGAGTGAGGGTTAGGGTGGGGGTGACGGTAAGTGTAAATGTGATTGTTAGGCTGATGGTGAGGGTTAAGATAAGGGTAAAGGTTAGGGTTAGTGTGAGGGTTAGGGTTAGGTTTAGGGTGAGGTTGAGGGTTAGATTTTGGATTAGTGTTATGGTTAGTGTGAAGTTTAGGGTGAGGATGAGGGTTAGGGTTAGGGCGAGGTCTAGGGAGAGGGTGAGGTTTAGGGTTAGTGTTAGGGTGAGGTTAAGGTTTACGTTGATGGTTAGGGTTAGTGTGAGGTTTAGTGTTAGGGTTAGTGTTAAGGTGAGGGTAAGTGCTAGGGTGAGGTTTAGGGGTAGGATGAGGGTCATGTTTACAGTGAGGGTTAGGGTTAGGGTTATTGTTAGCGTTAGGGTTAGGGTTAAGGTTATGGTGAGGGTGAGGGTTAGCGTTAGGTCTTGGATGAGGTTTAGAGATAGGATTATTGTTAGGGTTATGGTCAGGGTGAGGTTTAGTGTTAGAGTTAGGGTTAGGGTGAGGCTGAGGGTGAGGGTTAGGGTTAGTATTAATGTTAGGGTTAGGCTTAAGGTGAGGGTTAGGTTGAGGGTGTGGGTTAGGGTTTGGGTTAGTTAGTTGGTTTAGTGTTAGGGTGAGTGTGAGGGTTAGGGTTAAGTTTAGGTTTAGGCTTAGGATTGGGCTGAGGTTAAGGGTGAGGGTTGGGTTAGGATGCGGTTTAGGGTTAGGGTTAGGTTGAGTGTCAGTGTTAGGGTTAGGGTTAGGCTTAGGATTAGGCTGAGGGTGAGGGTGTGGTTTAGGGTTAGGGTTAGTGTTAGGGTGAGGTTTAGGGTTTGGGTTAGGGTTAGAGTTAGCTTTAGCGTGAGGGTGAGGTTTAGGGATAGAGTTAGGGTTAGGGTGAGATTTAGGTTGAGGGTTAATGTTTGGGTTAGGGTTAGGGTGAGAGTTAGAGGGAGGGTTAGGCTTAGGGTTAGGGCAGGGACAGCATCAGGGTTAGAGTGAGGGTGAGTGTGTATGTTAGGTTTAGGTTTAGGGTTAGGCTTAGGGCTAGGCTGAGGGTGAGGTAGAGGGTGAGGGTTAGGTTTAGGGGGAGGGTTAGGATGAGAGTTAGGGTTAGGATTAGGCTTAGAGTAAGGGCTAGGGTGAGTTTGAGGGTGAGGTTTAAGGTTAGGGTTAGTTTCAGGGTTAGGGTGAGGTTTAGGGTTAGAGTTAGGGTTAGGGTGAGGCTGAGGGTGAGGGTTAGGATTAGGGTTAGTGTTAGATTTAGGGTTAAGTTTGGGGGAGGGTTAGGGTAAGGGTTAGGTTTAGGATTAGGATTAGGGTTTTGGTTAGTGTGAGTGTGAGGGTTAGGGTTAGGTTTAGGGTTAGGCTTAGGGTTAGGCTGAGGGTGAGGGTGAGTTTTAGATTGAGGATTAGGGTTAGGGTTATTGTGAGGTTTATGGTGAGGATGAGGGTTAAGGTTAGGGTGAAGGCTAGGGTGAGGTGAGGGTTAGGGATAGTGTTAGTGTGAGGTTTAGGGTTAGGGTGAGGTTTAGGGTTAGTGTGAGGGTTATTATTAGGTTTAGGATTAGTGTTAGGGTGAGGGTAAGTTTTAGGGTGAGGTTTAGGTTTAGGGTGAGGGTTATGGTTAGGTTGAGGGTTAGGGTTAGGGTAAGTGTAAGGGTGATGTCTAGGCAGAGGGTTAGGGTGAGGGTTAGGGTTAGGTATGGGGTCAGGTTTAGGATTAGGGTTAGGGTGAGGGTGAATATGAGGGTTACGATTAAGGTTTGGGTTTGGCTTAGAGTTAGGATGAGGGCTAGGGTTAGGGTTTGGGTTAGGGTGAGGGTGAGGCTGAAGATTAGGTTTAGGTTTAGGGTTAGGTTTATGGTGAGAGTTAGTGTTAGGGTCAGTGTTAGGGTTACAGTGAGGGTTGGGGTTAGGGTTAGGGTTAGGTTTAGGCTTAGAGTTAGGGTGAGGGTTAGGATGAGGATTAGGTTTACGATTAGGGTTAGGGTGAGGGCTAGGGTGAAGGTGATGGTTAGGGTTAATGTTAGGGTAAGGTTTAGGGTTAGGGTGAGGGTTAGGGTGAGGGTAAGGATGAGGGTATGGGTTACGGTGAGGGTGAGGGTTAGGGTTAGGGTGAGGGTTAGGGTTAGGATTAGGGTTAGGGTGAGGTTGAGTGTTAGCATTAGGGTTAGGGTTAGGGTTAGGGTTAGGTTTAGGGTTTGTATTACTCTTATTGTTGTGGTTAGGGTTAGAGTTATGTTGAGGGTGAGGGTGAGTGTTAGGGTTAGGGTGAGCTTTAGGGTTACGGTTAGGATTAGGGTGAGGGTGAGGGTGAGGTTTATGGTTAGATTTAGGTTTAGTTGGAGGGTTAGGTCAAGGGTTAGTTTAGGTTAAGTGTTAGGGTTCAGGTTAGGTTGAGGGTTAGATTGAGGTTTAGGGTTATGGTTAGGGTTAGTTTTAAGATTAGGGTAAGGGTGAGGGTGAGTGTGACGTTTCGGGTTAGGGTTAGGTTTAGGCTTAGTGTTAGGCTAATGGTGAGCATAGGCGTGAGGATTAGGGTTAGGGTGATGGTTAGGGTTAGGGTTCGGGTGAGGGTTAGTGTTAGGGTTAGGGTTAGAGTTAGTGTGAGGGTTATGGTTAGGTTTTGGGTTAGGGTGAGGTTGAGGCTGAGGATTAGGGTTAGGATTAGTGTTAGGTTTAGGTTTTGGTTAGTGTTAGGTACAGTGTTAGGGTTAGGGTAATGGTGAGGTTTAGGGTTAAGGTTAGGGTTAGGCTGAGGTTGAGCTTGGGGTTGAGGAATAGAGTTAGAGTTAGGGTAAGGCTTAGGGTTACGGTTATTGTTAGTGTTATGGTTAGGGTTAAGTTGGCGGTGAGGGTGAGGCTTAGGGTTATTTTTAGGGTTAGTGTTAGGGTGAGGTTTAGGGTTAGGGTTATAGTGAGGGTTAGGATGAGGTTTACGGTTAGGAATAGGGTTAGGGTGATTGCTAGGGTGAGGGTGAGGTTTAGGGTTAGGTTTAGGGTTATGGTTAGTGTTAGGGTTAGGATTAGGGTTAGGGTTATGATGAGGATTAGGGTTAGGGTTAGGCTTAGGACTAGGCTGAAGGTGAGGTTGGGGGTGAGGATTAGAGTTAGGGTTAGGCTTAGGGTTAGGGTTAGGGTTATTGTTAGTGTTATGGTTAGTATTAAGTTTGCTGTGAGGGTGAGGCTGAGGATGAGGGTTATCGTTAGGTTTAGGGTTAGGGTTAGTGTTATTGTTAGGGTTACGGTTACAGTAATGGTGAGGTTGAATGTGAGGGTCAGGTTTAGGGTGAGGTTTAGGTTGAGGTTTAAGGTTAGGGTTAGGGTTAGTGTGAGGGTGAGGTTTAGGGTTAGGGTTAGGGTTAGGCGGAGGATTAGGCTGGCTTTAGGGATAGGTTTAGTGTTAGGGTTAGGGTGAGGGTGAGGGTTAGGTTGAGGTTTAGGGATAGGGTTAGGTTTAGGATTAGGGTTAGGGTGAGGGTGAGTATGAGAGTTAGTGTGAGGGTTAGGCTTAGGCTTAAGTTTAGGCTGAGGGTGAGGGTGGGGTGAGGATTAGTCTTAGGGTAATTGTTCGAGTTAGGTTTAGTGTTCTTGTTAGGGTTAGGGTTAGAGTTACAGTGAGGGTGATGGTGCGGGTGAGGGTTATGGTTATGGTTAGGGTGGGGTTTAGGGTTAGGGTTAGGGTTAGGGTGAGGGTGAGGGTGAGGTTTAGGGTTCGATATAGAGTTAGGGGGAGGGGTAGGGTTTTGGTTAGTGTTAGTGTGAGGTTCAGTGTTAGGGTTAGGTTTAGTGTTAGGGTGAGGGTTATGGTTACTGTGAGGGTGAGGGTGAGGGTTAGTGTTAGGGTTAGGGATAGGGTGAAGTTTAGGGTTTGGGTTAGTGTCAGAGTTAGGGTTAGGCTGAGGGTGAGTTTTAGGTTTAGAATTAGGGTTAGGTTGAGGGTTATGGTAAGGGTTACTTTTAGGGGTAGGGATTGGGTGAGAGTTAGGGGGAGGGTTAGGGTTAGGGTGAGGTTTAGGGATAGGGTTAGGTTTAGGATTAGGGTTAGGGTGAGGGTGAGTATGAGGGTTAGTGTGAGGGTTGGGCTTAGGCTTAGGGTAAGGCTGAGGGTGAGGGTGGTGGTGAGGATTAGGCTTAGGGGAATGGTTTGAGTTAGGTTTAGTGTTCTTGTTAGGGTTAGGGTTAGAGTTACGGTGAGGGTGAGGGTGCGGGTGAGGGTTATGGTTACGGTTAGGGTGGGGTTTAGAGTTACGGTTAGGGTTAGGGTGAGGGTGAGGGTGAGGTTTAGGGTTAGATATAGGGTTAGGGTGAGGGTTAGGGTGAGGGTTAGGGTGAGGGTTAGTGTTAGGCTTAGGTTGAGGGTGAGGGTGAGGCTGAGGGTGAGGCTTAGGGTTAGGGTTAGGATTAGTGTTATTGTTAGGGTTACGGTTAGAGTAATGGTGAGGTTGAATGTGAGGGTCAGGTTTAGGGTGAGGTTTAGTTTGAGGTTTAGGGTTAGAGTTAGGGTGTGGGTGAGGTTTAGGGTTAGGTTTAGGGTTAGGCAGAAGATTAGGCTGAAGTTTAGGGATAGGTTTAGTGTTAGGGTTAGTGTGAGGGTGAGGGTTAGGTTGAGGTTTAGGGATAGGGTTAGGTTTAGGATTAGGGTTAGAGTGAGGGTGAGTATGAGGGTTAGTGTGAGGGTTAGGCTTAGGCTTAGGTTTAGGCTGAGGGTGAATGTGGGGGTGAGGATTAGGCTTAGGGTAATGGTTCGAGTTAGGTTTAGTGTTCTTGTTAGGCTTAGGGTTAGAGTTACAGTGAGGGTGAGGGTGCGGGTGAATGTTATGGTTATGCTTAGCGTGAGGTTTAGGGTTAAGGTTAGGGTTAGGGTGAGGGTGAGGGTGAGGTTTAGGGTTAGATATAGAGTTAGGGGGAGGGTTATGGTTGGGGTTAGGGTCAGTGTGAGGGTCAGTGTTAGGATTAGTGTTAGTGTTAGGGTGAGGGTTATGGTTACTGTGAGGGTGAGGGTGAGTGTTAGGGTTAGGGTTAGGGATAGGGTGAGGTTTAGGGTTTGGGTTAGGGTCAGAGTTAGGGTTAGGGTGAGGGTTAGGTTGAGGTTTAGGGTAAGGGTTACTTTTAGGGATAGGGGTAGGGTGGGAGTTAGGGGGACGGTTAGGTTTAGGATTAGGATTAGGGTTAGAATGAGGGTGAGTGTGTGTGTTAGGTTTAGGTTTAGGGTTAGGCTGAGGGTGAGGTTAGGGTGAGAGTTAGGGTTAGGGGTAGGGTTAAAATGAAGATTAGGTTTAGGTTTAGGGTGAGGTTTAAGGTTAGGGTTAGGGTTAGGATTAGGGTGAGGGTGAGGTTTAGGGTTAGAGTTAGGGTTAGGATGAGGCTGATGGTGAGGGTCAGGGTTAAGGTTAGTGTTAGGTTTAGGGTTAGGTGTAGGGTGAGGGTTAGTGTGAGGCTGAAGGTTAGGGTTAGTGGTAGGATTAGGATTAGGTTTAGCGTTACAGTGAATTTGAGGGTTAGGGTTAAGTTAGGGTTAGGCTTAGGGTTAGGCTGAGGGTGAAGGTGAGAATGAGGGTTAGGGCCAGGGTTAGGGTTAGGGTTAGGATTATGGGGAGGGTTAGGATGAGGGTTAGGGTTAGGATTAGGGTTAGGGTGAGGGCAAGGGTGAGTGTGAGGTTTAGGGTTCGGGTCCTGGTGAGGTTTAGGATTAGGGTTAGTGTTAGGGTTATGGTGATTGTGAGGTATAGGGTTAGAGTTAGGCTTAAGGTGAGGCTGAGGGTTAGACTTAGGGTTAGTGTTAAGATTAAGATTAGGGTAAGGATTAGGGTGAGTGTGAGGGTTAGGGTTAGGGTTAGGGTTACACTGAGGGTGAGGGTGAGGTTGAGGGTTAGGTTTAGGATTAGGGTTAGGGTGAGGGTGACTGTTTGTTAAAGTTAGGTTTAGGTTTAGGTTAAGGGTTAGGCTAAAGGTCAGGTTGAGTTGAAGTTTTGGTTTAGGGTGAGGGTTAGGGTAAGGGTTAGGGTGAGGGTTAGGATGAGGGTTAGGGTTAGGATTAGGGTTAGGGTAAGAGTGAGGGTGAGGGTTAGGGGTAGTGTTAGGGTGAGGGTTAGGATGAGGGTTAGGATTAGGGTTAGGGTGAGGGCTAGGGTGAGGATGAGGTTTAGGGTGTTAGGGTTAGGGTGAGCTTTAGGGTTGGGGTGATGGTTAGGGTTAGTGTGAGGGTTAGTGTTAGGGTTAGGGTTAGGTTAGGGTGAGGGTAAATGTTAGGGTGAGGGTTAGAGTTAGGGTGAGGGTTATGGTTACGTTGAGGGTTTAGGGTTAGGTTTAGGGTTATTGTTAGGGTTAGGGTTACGGTACGGTGAGGGTGAGGGTGAGGTTTAGGGATAGGGTTAAGATGAGGTTTAGGGTTAGGGTTAGAGTTTGGGTTAGGGTGAGAGTGAGGTTTACGTTTAGAGTTAGGGTTAGTGTTAGTGTTAGGGTTAGGGTGATGATTAGGGTAAGGGTTAGGCTTAGGCTTAGGCTCAGGCTTAGGCTGAGCATGAGGGTGAGGGTTAGGGTTAGGGTTAGGATTAGGATTCGGGTAAGGGTTAGGGTGAGTGTGAGGGTTAGGGTTAGGGTTAGGGTTAGGCGTAGGGTTACACTGAGTTTGAGGGTGAAGGTGAGGGTTAGGGTTAGGATTAAGGTTAGGGTAAGGGTGAGTGTGTGTGTTAGGGATAGGTTTAAGGATAGGTTTAGGGTTATGCTGAGGTTGAGGTTGAGGGTGAGGGTTAGGGTTAGGGTGAGGGTTAGGGTAAGGGTTAGGGGGAGGTTTAGGAAGAGGGTTAGGTTTAGGATTAGTGTTAGGACAAGGGCTCGGTTGAGGGTGAGGTTTAGGGTTAGGATTAGGGTGAGGGTTAGGGTTAGGTTTAGGGTGAGAGTTATGGTTTGGGTTAAGTTTAGGGTTAGGGTGTGTGTTAGGGTAAGGGTTATGGTGAGGGGTGAGTGTTAGGGTTAGGTTGAGGGTTAGGTTTCGTATTGGGTTAGGGTTAGGGTGTGGGTTAGGGTTAGTGTTATATTGAGGGTTAGGATGAGGGTTATGATTAGTGTTAGGGTGAGGGCTAGGGTGAGGTGATGTTTACAGTTAGGTTTAGGGTGAGGTTTAGCTTTTGGGTTAGGGTGAGATTTAGGGTTAGAGTTAGGGTTAGTGTTAGCGTTAGGTTAGGGTAGGGTGAGGGTTAGGGTTAGGGTTAGGGTTAGGCTTAGGCTTAGGCTTAGGCTTAGGCCGAGCATGCCTGTGAGTGTTAGGGATAGTGTTAGGGTGAGGTTAGGCTTAGATTTAGGCTTAGGCTTATGCTTAGGCCGAACAAGCATGTGAGTGTTAGGGTTAGGGTTAGGGTGAGGGTTAGGAGGAGCTTTAGGGTTAGGATTAGTGTTAGTGTGAGGGCTAGGATGAGGGTTATGGTGAGGGGTAGGGTTAGGGATAGGGTGAGGTTTAGGATTAGGTTTAGGGTGAGGGTGAGTGTGAATTTTAGGGTTAGTGTTAGGCTTAGAGTTAGGGTGAGGGTTAGGGTTAGGGTTTGGGTTAAGGTGAGGGTGAGGCTGAGGTTTAGGGTTAGTTTTAGGGTTAGGTTTAGGGTTAGTTTTAGTGTTAGAATTAGGGTTAGGTTTAGGGTGAGGGTTAGGGTGAGTGTGAGGTTTAGGGTTAAGCTTAGACTTAGGCTTAGGGTTAGGCTAAAGGTGAGGGTGGGGTGAGGATTAGGGCTAGGGTGGTGTTTTGGGTTAGGGTTAGGGTGAGGGTTAGTGTTAAGGTTAGGGTTAGGGTTAGAGTTAGTAAGGGTGAGGGTGAGGTTGAGGGTTAGGGTTATGGTTAGGCGGAGGATTAGGCTGAGATTTAGGGATAGGTTTAGTGTTAGGGTTAAGGTGAGGGTGAGGGTTAGGTTGAGGTTTAGGGATAGGGTTAGGTTTAGGATTAGGGTTAGGGTGAGGGTAAGTATGAGGGTTAGTGTGAGGGTTAGGCTTAGGCTTAGGGTAAGGCTGAGGGTGAGCGTGGGTGTGAGGATTAGGCTTAGGGTAATGTTTCGAGTTAGGTTTAGTGTTCTTGTTAGGGTTAGGGTTAGAGTTACGGTGAGGGTGAGAGTGTGGGTGAGGGTTATGGTTATTGTTAGGGTGGGTTTTAGGGTTAGGGTTAGGGTTAGGGTGAGTGTGAGGGTGAGGTTTAGGGTTAGATATAGGGTTAGGGTTAGGGTTAGGGTTAGAGTTAGTGTTAGACTTAGGTTGAGGATGAGGGTGAGGCTGAGGGTGAGGGTTAAGGTTAGGGGTAGGGTTAGTGTTATTGTTAGGGTTACGGTTAGAGTAATGGTGAGGTTGAATGTGAGGGTTAGGTTTAGGGTGAGGTTTAGGTTGAGGTTTAGGGTAAGGGTTAGGGTTAGGGTGAGGGTGAGGTTTAGTGTTAGGTTTAGGGTTAGGCGGATGATTAGGCTGAGGTTTAGATATAGGTTTAGTGTTAGGGTTAGGGTGAGGGTGAGGGTTAGGTTGAGGTTTAGGGATAGGGTTAGGTTTAGGATTAGGGTTAGGGTGAGGGTGAGTATGAGAGTTAGTGTGAGGGTTAGGCTTAGGCTTAAGTTTAGGCTGAGGGTGAGGGTGGGGGTGAGGATTAGTCTTAGGGTAATTGTTCGAGTTAGGTTTAGTGTTCTTGTTAGGGTTAGGGTTAGAGTTACAGTGAGGGTGATGGTGCGGGTGAGGGTTATGGTTATGGTTAGGGTGGGGTTTAGGGTTAGGGTTAGGGTTAGGGTGAGGGTGAGGGTGAGGTTTAGGGTTCGATATAGAGTTAGGGGGAGGGGTAGGGTTTTGGTTAGTGTTAGTGTGAGGTTCAGTGTTAGGGTTAGGTTTAGTGTTAGGGTGAGGGTTATGGTTACTGTGAGGGTGAGGGTGAGGGTTAGTGTTAGGGTTAGGGATAGGGTGAAGTTTAGGGTTTGGGTTAGTGTCAGAGTTAGGGTTAGGCTGAGGGTGAGTTTTAGGTTTAGAATTAGGGTTAGGTTGAGGGTTATGGTAAGGGTTACTTTTAGGGGTAGGGATTGGGTGAGAGTTAGGGGGAGGGTTAGGTTTAGAGATAGGATTAGGGGTAGAATGAGGGTGAGTGTGTGTCTTAGGTTTAGGTTTAGGGTTAGGCTTAGGGTTTGAGGTTAGGGTGAGGGTTAGGATTAGGGGGAGGGTTAGCATGAGGATTAGGTTTAGGTTTAGGGTGAGGTTTAATGTTGGGGTTAGGGTTAGGATTAGGGTGAGGATGAGGTTTAGGGATAGATTTAGGGTTAGGGTGAGGCTGAGGATGAGGATTAGGGTTAGGGTTAGTGTTAGGCTTAGGTTTAGGATTAGGCTTAGGGTTAGGCTGAGGTTTTGGTTTAGGGGGAGGGTTAGAATGAGGGTTAGGATTAGGGTTAGGGTGAGGGTGAGTGTGTGTGTTAATGTTAGGTTTAGGTTTAGGTTAATTGTTAGGCTAAAGGTGAGGTTTGGTTTAGGGTGAGGGTTAAGGTAAGGGTTATGGTGAGGGCTAGGATGAGGGTTAGGGTTAGGATTAGGGTTCGGGTAAGAGTGAGGGTGAGGGTTAGGGTTAGTGTTAGGGTGAGGGTTAGGATGAGGGTTAGGATTAGTGTACCGGTGAGGGCTAGGGTGAGGGTGAGGTTTAGGGTTAGGGTGATGGTTAGGGTTAGTGTGAGGGTTAGTGGTAGGGTTAGCGTTAGGTTAGGGTGAGAATAAATGTTAGGGTGAGGGTTAGAGTTAGGGTGAGGGTTATGGTTAGGTTGAGGGTTAGGGTTAGGTTTAGGGTTATTGTTAAGGTTAGGGTTAGGGTTACGGTTACGGTGAGGGTGAGGGTGAGGGTTAGGATTAGGGTTAGGATGAGGTTTAGGGTTAGGGTTAGATTTAATGTTAGGGTGAGAATGAGGTTTTCGTTTAGAGTTAGGATTAGTGTTAGTGTTAGGGTTATGGTGATGGTTAGGTTTAGGCTTAGGCTTATGCTTAGGCTTAGGCTGAGCATGAGGGTGAGGGTTAGGGTTAGGGTTAGGGTGAGGGTATGGGTTAGCGTTAGGGTGAGGGTTAGAATGAGGTTTTGGGTTAGTATTAGGTTTAGGGTGAGGACTATGGTATGGGATAGGGTGAGGGTTAGGTTTAGGGAAAGCGTTAGGTTTAGTATTAGGGTTAGGGAGAGGGTGAGTGTGAGGGTTAGATTTGGGGTTAGGCTTAGGGTTAGGGTGAGGTTTAGAGTTAGGGTTTGGTTTAGGGTGAGGGTGAGGCTGAGGATTAGTGTTAGCTTTAGGTTTAATGTTAGGGTTAGATTTAGGGTTATGGTTAGGGTTACAGTGAGGGTTAGGGTTAGGGTTAGGGTTAGGTATAGGCTTAAGGTTAGGCTGAGGGTGAGGGTGGGGATGAGGATTGGGGTTAGGGTTAGGGTCAAATTTGCGTTGAGGGTGAGGCTGAGGGTGACGGTTATTGTTAGGGTTAGGATTAGGGTTAGGGTTAGGGTTAGTGTTATTGTTAGGGTTAGGGTTAGAGTTACGCTGAGGTTGAGGGTAATGGTGAGGTTTATGGTTAGGGTGAGGTTTACTGTGAGATTTAGGGTTAGATTTAGGTTTAGTGTGAGGGAGAGGTTTAGGGTTGGAGTTAGGGTTAGGGAGAGGTTGAGGGTTAGGGTTAGTGGTAAGGTTAGGGTGAGGGTGAGGGTTAGGTTGAGGTTTAGGGATAGGGTTATGTTTAGGATTAGGGTTAGGGTGAAGGTGAGTATGAAATTTAGGGTGAGGGTTAGGCTTAGGGTTAGGCTGAGGGTGACTGTGGGGGTGAGGATTAGGGTGAGGGTGATGGTTCGGTTTAGGGTTAGTGTTATTTTTAGGGTTAGGGTTAGATTTACGGTGAGGGTGAGGGTGCGGGTGAAGATTACGGTTAAAGTTAGGGTGGGCTTTAGGGTTAGGGTTAGGGTTAGGTTGAGGTTGAGTTTTAGGGTTAGAAATAGGGTTAGGGTGAGGGTTAGGGATAGGGTTAGTGTTAGGGTTAGGGAGAGGGTAAGGGTTAAGTTTAGGTTTAGGTTTAGGGTTAGGGTAAGGGTTAGTGTGAGGGTTTGTGTTAGGGTTAGGGTTAGGGTTAGGTTGAGGGTTAATGTTAGTGTGAGGGTTTGGTTTAGGGTGAGGGTTACAGTTAGGGTAAGGGTTAGGATTAGGGTTAGGTTTATTGATAGGGTTAGGTTTACGGTTACAGTTTTGGTGAGTGGGGAGTGTTAAGCTGACGGTTAGGGTTACGATTAGTGTTAGGGTGAGGGCTAGGGTAAGAGTGATGTTTAGCCTTAGGGTTAGGGTGAGGTTTAGGGTTAGGGTTAGGATGAGGGTGAGGTTTAGAGTTAGAGTTAGGGTTAAGGTGAGTCTGAGGGTGAGGGTTAGGGTTAGGGTTAGGATTAGGATTCGGGTAAGGGTTAGGGTGAGTGTGAGGGTTAGCTTTAGGGTTAGGGTTGAGGGTTAGGGTTAGGATTAAGGTTAGGGTAAGGGTGAGTGTGTGTGTTAGGGATAGGTTTAGGGTTAGTTTTAGGGTTATGCTGAGGGTGAGGTTGAAGGTGAGGGTTAGGGTTAGGGTGAGGGTTAGGGTAAGGGTTAGGGGGTGGTTTAGGAACAGGGTTAGGTTTAGGATTAGGGTTAGGGAAAGGGCTCGTATGAGGGTGAGGTTTAGGGTTAGGATTAGGGTGAGGGCTAGGGTTAGGGTTAGGGTGAGAGTCAGGGTTTGGGTTAAGTTTAGGCTTAGGGTGAGTTTTAATGTAAGGGTTATGGTGAGGGTGAGGGTTAGGGTTAGGTTGAGGGTTAGGTTTCGTATTAGGTTTAGGGTGAGGGTGAGGATGAGGGTTATGGTTATTGTTATGTTGAGGGTTAGGATGAGGGTTATGATTAGTGTTAGGGTGAGGGCTAGGGTGAGGTGAGGTTTAGGGTTAGGTTTAGGGTGAGGTTTAGCTTTAGGGTTAGGGTTAGGGTTAGGGTGAGATTTATGGTTAGAGTTAGGGTTAGTGTTAACGTTAGGGTTAGGGTGAGGGTTAGGGTTAGGCTTAGGCTTAGGCTTAGGCTTATGCTTAGGCTTAGGCCGAGCATGCGTGTGAGTGTTAGGGTTAGGGTTAGGGTGAGGGTTAGGATGAGGTTTAGGGTTAGGATTAGTGTTAGGGTGAGGTCTAGGATGAGGGTTATGGTAAGGGGTAAGGTTAGGGATAGGGTAAGGTTTAGGATTAGGGTTAGGGTGAGGGTGAGTGTGAAGGTTAGGGATAGGGTTAGGCTTAGTGTTAGGGTGAGGGTTAGTGGTAGGTTTTGGGTTAAGGTGAGGGTGAGGCTGAGGATTAGGGTTAGGTTTAGGGTTAGGTTTAGGGTTAGTTTTAGTGTTAGGGTTAGGGTTAGAGTGAGGGTGATGGTGAATGTGAGATTTAGGGTTAGGTTTAGGCTTAGGCTTAGGGTTAGGCTAAGGGCGAGGTTGGGGGTGAGGATTAGGGTTTGGGTGGTGGTTAGGGTTAGCGTTAGGGTGACGGTTTGTGTTAGGGTTAGGGTTAGAGTTAGGGTGAGTTTTAGGGTTAGGTTTTCGGTTAGTGTGAAGTTGAGGCTGAGGATTAGGTTAGGTTTAGGGTTAGGTTTAGGTTTAGGGATAGTGTTAGGATTAGGGTTAGCGTTAGGGTTATGGTGAGGTTTAGGGTTACGAACCGTAGGGTTAGGCTGAGGGTGAGCTTGGGGGTGAGGGTTAGAGTTAGAGTTAGGGTTAGGCTTAGGGTTATGGTTATTGTTCTTGTTTTGGTTAGTGTTAAGTTTGGGGTGAGGCTGAGGCTGAGGCTTAGGGTTATGTTTAGTGTTAGGGTTAGGGTGAGGTTTAGGTTTAGGATTCTGGGGAGGGTTAGGATGAGGTTTAGGGTTAGGAATAGGGTTAGAGTGATTTGTAGGGTGAGGGTGAGGTTTAGGATTAAGTTTATGGTTATCGTTAGTGTTAGTGTTAGGGTTAGGGTTAAGGTTATGCTGAGGGTTAGGGTTAGGGTTAGGCTTAGGGTTAGGCTGAGGTTGAGGGTGGGGGTGAGGATTAGAGTTAGGGTTAGGGTTCGGCTTAGGGTTAGGGTTGTTGTTAGTGTTATGGTTAGGATTAAGTTTGCTGTGAGGTTGAGGCTGAGGGTGAGGGTTATGGTTAGGGTTAAGGATAGGGTTAGTGTTATTGTTAGGGTAAGGTTTAGAATAATGGTGAGGTTGAAGGTGAGGTTCAGGTTTAGGTTGAGGTTTAGGGTGAGGTTTAGGGTTAGGGTTAGAGTTAGGTTGAGGGTGAGGTTTAGGGTTAGGGTTAAGGTTAGGTGGAGGATTAGGCTGAGGTTTAGGGACAGGTTTAGTGTTAGGGTTAGGGTGAGGGTGATTGTTAGATTGAGGTTTAGGGATAGGGTTTGGTTTAGGATTAGGTTTAGGGTGAGGGTGAGTATGAGGGTTAGTGTGAGGGTTAGGCTTAGGCTTAGGGTTAGGCTGAGGGTGAGGGTGGTGGTGAGGATTAGGCTTAGGGTAATGGTTCCAGTTAGGTTTAGTGTTCTTGTTAGGCTTAGGGTTAGAGTTATGGTGAGGGTGAGGGTGCGGGTGAGGGTTATGGTTATGGTTAGGGTGGGGTTTAGGGTTAGGGTTAGGGTTAGGGTGAGGGTGAGGGTGAGGTTTAGGGTTAGATATAGAGTTAGGGGGAGGTTTAGGGTTAGGGTTAGGGATAGGATTAGAATGAGGGTGAGTGTGTGTGTCAGTTTTAGGTTTAGGGTTAGGCTGAGGGTGAGGTTGGGGGTGAGGATTAGGGTTAGGGTGATGGTTAGGGTTAGGGTAAGTGTAAGGGTTAGTGTTAGGATTAGGGTTAGAGTTAGTTTTAGGGTGGGGGTGACGTTAAGGGTAAATGTGAGGGTTAGGCTGAGCATGAGGGTTAAGGTAAGGGTGAGGGTTAGGGTTAGGGTGAGGGTTAGGGTTATGTTTAGCGTGAGGGTGAGGGTTAAATTGAGGATTAGTTTTATTGTTCATGTGAAGTTTAGGGTGAGGATGAGGGTTAGGTTTAGGGTGAGGTCTAGGGATAGGGTCAGGTTTAGGGTTAGTGTTAGGGTGAGGTTTAGGATTACATTGATGCTTAGGGTTAGTGTGAGGTTTAGTGTTAGGGTTAGGGTTAGTGGTAAGGTGAGGGTAAGTGTTAGGGTGAGGGTTAGGGTTAGGGTGAGGGTTATGTTTAGTGTGAGGGTTAGGGTTAGGGTTAGGGTTTTTGTTAGCATTAGGGTTAGGGTTAAGTTTATGGTGAGGGTGAGTGTGAGGTTTAGGGTTAGGTCTAGGATGAGGTTTAGGATAGGGTTGGGGTTAGGGTTAGGTTCAGGGTGAGGTTTAATGTTAGAGTTAGGGTTAGGGTGAGGCTGAGGGTGAGGGTTAGTATTAATGTTAGGGTTATAATTAAGTTGAGGGTTAGGTTGAGGGTGAGGGTTAGGGTTTGGGTTAGGAGTACATTAGGGTTATTGTTAGGGTAAGTGTGAGTGTTAGAGTTAAGGTTAGGGATATGCTTAGGGTTAGGCTGAGGTTGAGGGTGAGGGTTAGGTTTAGGGTTAGGCTGAGGGTGAGTGTGAGGGTTAGGTTTAGGGTTAGGCTTAGGATTAGGCTGAGGGTGAGTGCGTGGGTTAGGGTTAGGGCTAGTGTTATGGTGAGGTTTAGGGTTTGGGTTAGGGTTAGATTTAGGGTGAGGGTGAGGGTGAGGTTTAGGGTTAGATTTAGGGTTATGGTGAGCTTTAGGTTGAGGGTTATGGTAATGGTTAGGGTTTGGGTTATTGTTAGGGTGAGAGTTAGAGGGAGGGTTAGGGTTAGGGTTAGGGTTAGGGACAGGAGTAGGGTTGGAGTGAGGGTGAGTGTGTGTGTTAGGTTTAGGTTTAGGGTTAGGCTTAGGGTTAGGCTGAGAGTGAGCTTGAGGGTGAGGGTTAGGGTTAGGGGGAGGGTTAGGATGAGGTTTAGGGTTAGGGTTAGGGTTAGGGTAAGGGCTAGGCTGAGTTTGAGGGTGAGGTTTAAGGTTAGGGTTAGGGTTAGGGTAAGGGTGAGGTTTAGGGTTAGAGTTAGGTTCAGGGTGAGGCTGAGCGTGAAGGTTAGGGTTAGGGTTAGTGTTAGGTTTAGGGTTAGGTTTAGGGTGAGGTTTAGGGTTAGGGTGAGGTTTAGGGTTAGGTTTAGTATTAGGATTAGGGTTAGGGTTAGGGTGAGGTGAGTGTGAGGGTTAGGTTTAGGTTTAGGGTTAGGCTTAGGTTTAGGCTGAGGGTGAGTGTGAGGGTTAGGGTGAGTGTTAGGTTTAGGGACATGGGGAGGGTTAGGATGAGGGTTAGGGTTAGGATTAGGGTTAGGGTGAGGGCAAGGGAGAGGTTGAGGTTTAGGTTTAGTGTTAGGGTGAGGTTTAGGGTTAGGGTTAGGGTTAGGTTGAGTGTGAGGTATAGGGTTACAGTTAGGGTTAAGGTGAGGGTGAGGATGAGGGTTAGGGTTAGGTTTTGGGTTATGGTGAGGGTGAGTGAGTGTGTTAGGGTGAGGTTTAGGTTTAGGCAAAGGGTTAGGCTAATGGTGAGGTTGAAGTTGAGGGTTAGGGTTAGTGTGAGGTTTAGGGTAAGGGTTAGGGGGAGGGTTAGGATGAAGATTAGGGTTAGGACTAGGGTTAGTTTGAGAGTGAGGGTGAGGGTTAGGGTTAGTGTTAGGGTGAGGGTTAGGATGTGGGTTAGGATTAGTGTTTGGGTGAGGCCTAAGGTGAGGGTGAGGTTTAGGTTTAGGATTAGGGTTAGGTTTAGGGTTAGGTTTAGGGTGAGGGTGAGTTTTAGGTTTAGAGTTAGGGTAAGGGTGAGGCTGAGGTTGAGTGTTAGGTTTAGGGTTAGTGTTAGATTTAGTGTTAGGGTGAGGGTTAGGGTGAGGTTGAGGATTAGGGTTAGGGTTAGGATTAGGATTAGAGTCAGGGTTAGGGTGAGTGTGAGGGTTAGGGTTAGGGTTAGGTTTAGCATTAGGGTTAGGCCAAGGATGAGGGTGAGTTTGGGGGTTAGGGTTAGGGTGAGGGTTAGGGTTAATGTTAGGGTGAGAGTTAGGGTTCGGTTAAGTTTAGGGTTAGGGTGAGGGTTAAGGTTAGGTTTAGGGTGAGCTTTAGGGTTAGGGTTAGGTTGAGGGTTAGCGTTAGGGTAAAGATGAGGGTTAGGGTTATTGTTAGTGTCAGGGTTAGGATGAGGATTAGGGTTATGATAAGGGTTAGGGTGAGGGCTAGGGTGAGGGTGAGGATTAGGGTTAGTGTTAGGGTAAGGTTTAGTTTTAGAGTTAGGGTTAGGGTGAGGGTTAGGATGAGGGATAGGGTTATGGTGAGGGTGAGGGTTAGGGTTGGGATTAGGGTTCGGGTGAGGTTGAGTTTTAGAATTTGGGTTAGGGTTCGGGTTAGGTTTAGGGTTAGGATTAGTGTTATTGTTAGGGTTACGGTTAGAGTTTTGGTGAAGGTGAGGTTTGGGGTGATGGTTAGGGTTAGGGTAGGGTGAGGTTTAGGGTTAGGGTTAGGATTAGGGTTTGGGTGAGTTTGTGGTTAAGTGTTAGAGTTAAAGTTAGTGTGAGGCTGAGTTTGAGGGTGAGGGTTAGGGTTAGGGTTAGGTTTAGGGTTATTGTTAGTATTAGGGTTAGGGTTACAGTTATTGTGAGGGTGAGGGTGAGTTTTAGGGTTAGGGCTAGGATGAGGTTTAGGGATAGGGTTAGGGTTAGGGTTAGGGTCAGGGTGAGGTTTAGTGTTAGAGTTAGGGTTAGGGTGAAGCTGAGGGTGAGGGTTAGGGTTCCGATTAATGTTAGGGTTAGACTTAAGGAGAGGGTCAGGTTGAGGTTAGGGTTAGGAGTAGGATTAGGGTTAGTATTAGTTTGAGTGTGAAGGTTAGGGTTAGGGTTAGGGTTAGGGATAGGCTTAGGGTTAGGCTGACTTTGAGGGTGATGGATAGGGTTAGGGTGAGTTTTAGGCCTAAGGTTAGGGTGAGTGTGAGGGTTAGGTTTAGGGTTAGGGTCCGGATTAGGTTGAGGGTGAGGGTGTGGGTAAGGGTTAGAGTGAAGGTTAGGGTTAGGGTGAAGGTGAGGGTTAGGGTGACAGGGTTAGGGTTAGGGTTAGGTTTAGGGTTAGGGTTATGATTAGTGTTAGGGTAAAAGTGATATTCATGGTTAGATTTAGGTTTAGTTGGAGGGTAAATTCGGAGTTTAGGGTTAGGCTTAGTGTTAGGGTGAGTTTTAGAGTTTGGGTTAGGTCTAGAGTCAAGGTTAGGGTGACGGTGACTTTTAGGGTTAGAGTTAGGGTTAGGGTGAGGTTTAGGTTGAGAGTTATGGTAAGTGTTAGTTTTATGGTTAGGGTGAGAGTCAGGGGGAGGTTTAGGTTTAGGGTCAGGGTTAGGGATAGTATTAGTAGTATTAGGGATAGAGTGAGGGTGTGTGTGTTAGGTTTAGGTTTAGGTTTAGGCTAATGGTTAGGCTGAGAATGAGGTTGAGGGTGAGGGTTATTGTTAGGGGGAGGGTTAGGGTTAGGGTTAGGGTGAGAGTTAGGTTTCGGTTAAGTTTAGGGTTAGGGTGAGGGTTAGGGATAGTGTTAGGGTGAGGGTTATGTTTCTTGTTAGGTTGAGGATTAAGGTTAGGGTAAGGATGAGGGTTAGGGTTAGGGTTAGTGTGAGGGTTAGGATGAGGTTTAGGGTTATAAATAGGGTTAGGATGAGGGCTAGGGTGAGGGTAAGGATTAGGGTTAGTGTTAGGGTAAGGCTTAGGTTTAGGGTTAGGGTTAGGGTGAGTTTTAGGTTGAGGGTTATGGTAAGGGTTAGTTTTAGGGTTAGGGTGAGAGTTAGGGGAAGGTTTAGTGTTAGGGTTAGGGTTAGGGATAGTATTAGGATTAGAGTGATGGTGAGTGTGTGTGTTAGGTTTAGGTTTAGGTTTAGGCTAATGGTTCGGCTGAGGGTGAGGTTGAGGGTGAGGGTTAGGGTTAGGGGTAGGGTTAGGATGAGGGTTAGGGTTAGGATTAGAGTTAGTTAAGGGCTAGGGTGAGTGTGAGGGTTAGGGTGATGATGATGGTAAGGGTAAAGGTAAGGTTTAGGCTGAGGGTTAGGGTTAAGATAAGGGTGAGGGTTAGGGTTAGGTTTAGGGTTAGGGTAAGGGATAGGGTTAGGGTTAGGGTGAGGGTTAGATTGAGGATTAGAGTTAGGGTTAGTGTGAGGTTTAGGGTGAGGATGAGGGTTAGGGATAGGGTGAGGGTGAGGGTTAGATTAGGGTTAGAGTGAGGGCTAGGGTGAGGGTGAGGATTAGGGTTAGGGTTAGGGATAGGGTGAGGTTTAGGATTAGGGTGAGGGTTTGGGTTAGTGTGAGTGTTAGTGTTAAGGTTAGGGTTAGTGTTGGGGTGAGGGTAAGCGTTACGTTGTGGGTTAGGGTTAGTGTGAGGTTTATGGTTAGGGTGAGGGTGAGGGTTAGGGTTAGGGTGAGGTTTAGTGTTAGGGTTAGGGGTAGAGTTAGGGTTCGGGAGAGGGTGAGGTTTCGGGGTACATTTAGGGTTATCGTGAGGGTTAGGGTTAGTGTGCGGGTTAGCGTGGGGGTGATTGTAAGGGTAAAGGTGAGCTTTAGGCTGAGGGTGAGGTTTATGGTAAGGGTGAGTGTTAGGGTTATGGTGAGGGTTAGTTTTAGCGGTAGGGTGAAGTTGAGGGTTAGATTGAGGATTAGTGTTAGGGTTAGTGTGAGGTTTATGGTGAAGATGAGGGTTAGGGTTAGGGTGAAGGCTAAGGTGAGGGTGAGGGTTAGGGTTAGTGTTAGGGTGAGGTTTAGGGTTAGGGTGATGTTTAGGGTTAGTGTGAGGGTTAGTATTAAGGTTAGTGTTAGGGTGAGGGTAAGTTTTAGTGTGAGGGTTAGGTTTAGGGCGAGTGTTATGGTTAGGTTGAGGGTGAGGGTTAGGATAAGTGCAAGGGTGAGGGCTAGGCTTAGGGTTAGGATGAGGGTTAGGGTTAGGTATGGGGTTAGTTTTAGGATTAGGGTTAGGTTGAGGGTGAATATGAGGGTTAGGATTAGGGTTCGGGTTAGGCTTAGAGTTAGGATGAGGGTTAGGGTTAGGGTTTGGGTTAGGGTGAGGGTGAGGCTGAGGTTTAGGGTTAGGTTTATGGTTAGTTTTAGTGTTAGGGTCAGTGTTATGGTTACAGTGAGGGTTGGGTTTAGGGTTAAGTTTAGACTTAGAGTTAGGGTGAGGGTTAGGATAAGGATTAGGTTTGTGATTAGGGTTAGGGTGAGGGCTAGGGTGAAGGTGAGGTTTAGTGTTAGTGTTAGGGTAAGGTTTAGGGTTAGTGTTAGGGTTAGTGTGATGGTTAGGATGAGGGTGAGGGTTACGGTGAGGGTGAGGGTTAGGGTTAGGGTTAGGGTGAGGGTTAGGGTTAGGGTTAGGGTTAGGGTGAGGTTGAGTTTTATCATTAGGGTTAGGGTAAGGTTTAGGGTTAGGATTATTCTTATTGTTGGTCTTAGAGTTAGAGTTATGGTGAGGGTGAGGGAGAGGGTGAGTGTTAGGGTTAGGGTGAGGTTTAGGGTTAGGGTTATCATTAGCGTTAGGGTGAGGGTGAGGTTTATGGTTAGATTTAGGTTCAGTTGAAGTGTTAGGTCGAGGGTTAGGATTAGGTTAAGTGCTAGGGTTAAGGTTAGGTTGAGGGTTAGGTTGAGTTTTAGGGTTAGGGTTAGGGTTAGGGTTAGGATTAGGGTTAGGGTGAGGGTGAGTGTGAGGTTTAGGGTTAGGGTTAGGCTTAGGCTTAGTGTTAGGCTAAGGGTGAGTTTGGGGGCGAGGATTAGGGTTAGGGTGAGGGTTAGTGTTAGGGTTAGGGTGAGGGTGAGGGTTAGATTGAGGATTAGTGTTAGGGTTAGTGTGAAGTTTCGGGTGAGGATGAGGGTTAGGGTTACGGCGCGGTCTAGGGATAGGGTGAGGTTTAGGGTTAGTGTTAGGGTGAGGTTTAGGGTAAAGGTGATGGTAAGGGTTAGTGTGAGGTTTAGTGTCAGCGTTAGGGTTAGTGTTCGGGTCAGGGTAAGTGTTAGGGTGAGGGTTAGGGTTAGGGTGAGGGTTATGTTTAGGGTGAGGTTCGGGTTGGGGTTAGGGTTATTGTTAGCGTTAGGGTTAGGGTTAAGTTTATGGTGAGGGTGAGGGTGAGGGTTCGTGTTAGGGCTAGGATGAGGTTTAGGCATAGTGTTAGGGTTAAGGTTAGGTTCAGGGTGAGGTTTAGTGTTAGAGTTAGTGTTAGGGTGAGGCTGAGGGTGAGGGTTAGGGTTAGGATTAATATTAGGGTTAAGCTTAAGATGAGGGTTAGGTTGAGGGTGAGGGTTAGGGTTAGGGTTATGAGTAGGATTAGGTTGGTGTTAGGGTGAGTGTGAGGGTTAGGTTTAGGGTTAGGGATAGGCTTAGGGTTAGGCTGTGTTTGAAGGTTAGGGTTACGGTTAGGGTGAGGTTTAGGTTTAGGGTTAGGGTGAGTGTGAGCGTTAGGGTTAGGGTTAGGCTTAGGATTCGGCTGAGGGTGAGGGTATGGGTTAGGGTTAGGGTTAGGGTTTGGGTTAGGGTTTGGGATAGGGTTAGATTTAGGGTTAGGGTGAGGGTGAGGTTTAGGGTTAGATTTAGGGTTAGGGTGTGGTTTAGGTTGAGGGTTAGTTTAAGGGTTAGTGTTAGGGTTAGGGTTAGGGTGAGAGTTAGGGGGAGGGTTAGGATTAGGGTTAGGGTTAAGGATAGGATTAGGGTTAGAGTCTGGGTGAGTTTGTGTGTTAGGTTTAGGTTTAGGTTTAGGCTTAGTGTTAGGCTGAGTGTGAGGTTGAGGTTAAGGGTTTGGGTTAGGGTTAGGGTTAGGATGAGTGTTAGGTATAGGATTAGGGTAAGAGTAAGTTCTAGGGTGAGTGTGAAGGTGAGCTTTAACGTTAGGGTTATGGTTAAGGTTATTGTGAGGGTGAGGTTTAGTGTTAGAGTTAGGGTTAGGGTGAGGCTGAGGGTGAGGTTTAGGGTTAGGGTTAGTGTTAGGTTTAGGGTTAGGTTTAGGGTGAGGGTTAGGGTGAGGGTGAGGGTTAGGGTTTGTATTAGGATTAGGGTAAGGGTTTGGGTGAGTGTGAGGGTTAGGGTTAGGTTTAGGGTTAGGCTTAGGGTTAGGCTGAGGTTGAGGGTGGGGGTGAGGATTAGGGTTAGGGTGATGGCTTGGGTTAGTGTTAGTGTTATTCTTAGGGTTAGGGTTTGAATTACTGTGAGGGTGATGGTTCGGGTGAGGGTTAGGGTTAGGGTTAGGGTTTAGGTTAGGTTGAGGGTTCGGTTTAGGTTTAGTGTAAGGGTTAGGGTTAGGGTGAGAGTTAGGGGGAGGGTTAGTATTAGGGTTAGGTTTAGGGATAGGATTAGGTTTAGGTTGAGGGTGAGTGTGTGTGTTAGGGTTAGGTTTATTGTTAGGCTTAGGTTTAGGCTGAGGACTCAGTTTAGGGGGAGGGTTTGAATGAAGTATAGGGTTAGGATTAGGGTTAGGGTAAGGGCTAGGGTGAGGGTTAGGTTTAGGTTTAGGGTTAGGGTGAGGTTTAGGTTAGGGTTAGGGTGAGGGTGAGGGTGAGGTTTAGGGTTAGATTTAAGGTAAGGGTAAAGCAGAGGGTGAGTGTTAGGGTTACAGTTAGTGTTAGGTTTAGGGTTGGGGTAAGGATGAGGGTTAGGGTGAGGGTGAGGGTTAGGGTTAGGATTAGGATAAGGATTAGGGTTAGGGTTAGGGTGAGTATGAGGGTTAGGGTTAGAGTTAGGGTTAGGCTTAGGTTTAGGCTGAGGGTGAGGGTGAGGATTAGGGTTTGGGTGAGGTTGAGGGTTAGGTTTAGGGTTATGGGGAGGTTTAGGATGAGGGTTAGGTTTACGAGTAGGGTTAGGGTGAGGGCTAGGGTGAGAGTGTTGTTTAGAGTTAGGGTTAGGGTGAGGTTTAGGGTTAGGGTTAGGGTGAGGGTGAGTTGTGAGGTTTAGGGTTAGAGTTAGGGTTAAGGTGAGGCTGAGGGTGAGGATTAGGGTTAGGGTTAAGATTAGGATTAGGGTAAGGGTTAGGGTGAGTAGGAGGGTTAAGGTTAGGGTTAGACTTAGGCTTAGAGTTACACTGAGTGTGAGGGTGAGGGTGAGGTTAGGGTTAGGATTAGGGTTAGGGTAAGGGTGAGTGTGTGTGTTAAGGTTAGGTTTATGGTTAGAATTAGGTATAGGCTGAGGGTGAGGTTGAGGGTGAGGGTTAGGGTGTGGGTGAGTTTAGGGTAAGGGTTAGGAGGAGGTTTAGGAAGAGGGTTAGGGTTAGGATTAGGGTTAGGGCAAGGGCTAAGTTGAGGGTGAGGTTTAGGATTAGAATTAGGGTGAGGTTTAGGGTTAGGTTTAGGGTGAGAGCTAGGGTTCGGGTTAAGTTTAGGGTTAGGGTGAGTGGTAGGGTGAGGGTTATGGTTAATGTTATGGTGAGGGTTAGGAGGAGGGTTATGATTAGTGTTAGTGTGAGGGCTAGGGTGATGGTGAGGTTTAGCGTTAGATTTAGGTTTAGGGTGAGAGTTAGGCTTCGGGTTAAGTTTAGGGTTAGGGTGAGGGTTAGGGTTAGGCTTAGGCTTAGGCTTAGGCTTAGGCCGAGCATGAGTGTGAGGGTTAGGGTTAGGGTTAGGATAAGGTTTAGGGTTAGGATTAGGGTTAGGGTGAGGGCTAGGATGAGGGTTATGGTGAGTGGTAGGGTTAAGGATAGGGTTAGGTTTAGGATTAGGGTTAGGGTGATGGTGAGGGTGAAGGTTAGGGTTAGGTTTAGGCTTAGAGTTAGGGTGAGGTTTTGGGTTAAGGTTTGGGTTAATGTGAGGGTGAGGCTGAAGTTTAGGGTTAGGTTTAGGGTCAAGTTTAGCGTTAGGGTTAGGGTTAGGGTTAGGGTTAGGTTTATTACAGTGTGGGTTAGGTTTAGGGTTAGGCTTAGGGTTAAGCTGAGGGTGAGGGTGAGTGTGAGGATTAGAGTTAGGGTTAGGGTTAGGGTTAGGGTTTCAGTTATTGTTAATGTTATGGTTAGGGTTAAGTTTGCATTGAGGGTGAGGGTGAGGGTTAAGGTTAGGATTAGGGTGGGGTTTAGGGTTAGGTTTAGGGTTATAGGGAGGTTTAGGACGTGGGTTTGTGTTTGGATGAGGGTTAGGATGAGGGCTAGGGTGAGATTTAGGTTTAGGGTTAGGGTTAGGGTGAGGTTTAGGGTTAGGGTTAGGATTAGGGTGAGTGTGAGGTATAGGTTTAGATTTAGGTTTAATAAGAGGCTGCGGGTGAGGCTTACGGTTAGGGTTAGGATTAATATTAGGGTAAGGGTTAGTTTTAGGGTGAGGGTTAGGGTTAGGCTTAGGGATAAGGTTAGGGTGAGGGTGAGGTTTAGGGTTAGATTTAGTGTTAGGGTGAAGCTGAGGATGAGGGTTAGGGTTACAGCTAGTATTAGCTTTATGGTTAGGGTAAGGGTGAGGTTTAGGGTGAGGGTGAGGGTGAGGGTGAGGGTTAGGGATAGGGTTAGGGGGAGGGTTAAGATGAGGGATAGGGTTAGGATTAGAGTTAGAGTGAGAGCTAGGGTGAGGGTAAGGTTTCGGGTTAGGGTTAGGGTGAGGTTTAGGGTTATGGTTACTTTTAGGGTTAGGGTGAGGTTTAGGTTTAGGTTTAGAGTTAGGGTTAAGGTGAGGCTGAGGTTGAGGGGTGGGGTTAGGGTTAGGATTAGGATTAGTGTAAGGGTTAGGGTGAGTGTGAGGGTTAAGGTTAGGTTAGGCTTAAGGTTACACAGAGGGTGAGGGTGAGCGTGAGGGTTAGGGTTAGTGTTAGGGTTATGGTGAGGGTGAATGTGTGGGTTAGAGTTAGTTTTAGGGTTAAGCTTAGGGTTAGGCATAGGGTGAGTTTGATGGTGAGGTTTAGGGTTAGGATGAGGCTTAGGGTAAGGGTCAGGGGGAGGGTTTGGATGAGGGATAGGGTTAGTATTAGGGTTAGGGTGAGGGCTAGGGTGAGGGTGAGGTTTAGGTTTAGGGTCAGGGTGAGGTTTAGTGTTAGAGTTAGGTTTAGGGTGAGGCTGAGGGTGAGGGTTATGTTTAGGATTAATGTTAGGCTTAGGCTTAAGGTGAGGGTTAGGATTAGGGTTAGGAGTAGGATTAGGGTTAGGGTGAGGGTGAGGGTTAGTGTTAGGGTTAGGAAAAGGGATAGGCTTAGGGTTAGGCTGAGGTTGAGGGTGAGGGTTAGGTTTAGGGTGATGTTTTGGGTTAGGGTAAAGGTGAGTTTGGTGGTTAGGGTTAGGGTTAGGCTTAGGATTAGGCTGAGGGTGAGGGTGTGGGTTAGCGTTAGGGTGAGGTTTAGGGATATGGGGAGGGTTAGGATGAGGGTTAGGGTTAGGGTGAGGTTTAGGGTGAGGGTGAGTGTGTGTGTTAGGGTTAGTTTTATGGTTAGGCTTAGGGTTAGGCTGAGGGTGAGGTTGAGGGTGAGGGTTAGGGTTAGGGTGAGGGTTAGGGTAAGGGTTAGGGGGAGAGTTAAGAAGAGGGTAAGGATTAGGGTTAGGGTTGGGTATGCTAGGGTGAGGATGAGGTTTAGTGTTAGGGTTAGGTTGAGGGTAACGTTTAGGGTAAGGGTAAGAGTTAGGGTTCTGGTTTTGTTTAGGGGTAGGTTGTGGATTAGTGTAAGGGTTAGTGTGAGGGTGAGGGTTAATGTTAGTGTCAGATTAAGGTTTAGGGTTAGGGTTAGGGTTAGGGTGAGGGTAAGGTTGCGGGTTAGGGTTACAGTGAGGGTGAGGATTAGGGTTAGGGCTAATTATAGATTTAGGATTAGGGTTAGCTTGAGGGTGAGTGTCAGGATTAGGGTTAGGGTTCAGGTTAGGTTTATTGTTAGAATTAATGTTATTGCTAGTGTTATGGTTAGAGTTATGGTAAGGGTGATGGTGAGGGTTAGGGTTAGGGTTAGTGTGAGGTTTAGGGTTAGGATTAGGATTAGGGTTAGTGTGAGGGTGAGTATTAGGGTAAGATTTATGGTTATTTGGAGGGTTAGGTCGAGAATTAGGTTTAGGGTAAGTTTTAGGGTTAAGGTTAGGGTGAGGGTTAGGTTGAGGTTTAGGGTTAGGGTTAGGGTTAGGGTTAGGATTATGGTGAGGGTTAGGGTTAGTGTTGGGGTCATGGTTATGATGAGAGTTAGGTTTATGGTTGTGGTGAGGGTTAAGGTTAGGGTGAGGGTTAGGGATAGTGTTAGATTAAGGTTTAGATTTAGGGTTAGGGTTGGGTGAGGGTAAGGTTGAGGGTTAGGGTTACAGTAAGGGTGAGGATTAGGGTTAGGGTGAAGTTTAGGGTTAGGATTAGGGTTATCGTGAGGGTGAATGTTAGGATTAGGGTTAGGGTTAGGGTTAGGGTTATTGTTAGAATTAATTTTATTGTTAGAGTTAGGGTTAGAGTTATGGTGAGGGTGAGGGTGAGGGTTAGGGTTAGGGTTAGGGTGAGGTTTAGGGTTAGGGTTAGGATTAGGGTTAGTGTGAGGGTGAGGATTAGGGAAAGATTTAGGGTTATTTGGAGGGTTAGGTCGAGGGTTAGGGTTCATGTTTCTTTTAGGGTTAAGGATATGGTGAGGTTTAGGTTGAGGTTTAGGGTTATGGTTAGGGTTAGGGTTATGATTAGAGTGAGGGTGAGTGTGAGCGTTAGGGTTAGGGTTAGTCTTAGGCTTAGGTTTAGGCTGAGGGTGGGGGTGGGGGTGAGGATTAGGTTTAGGGTGATGGATAGGGATTGGGTTAGGGTGAGGGTTAGGATGAGGGTTAGGATTAGGATTAGTTTTAGGGTGAGGGTTAGGGTGAGGGTGAGTGTTAGGGTTAGGGTGATGGTTAGTTTTACGGATAGTGTGAGGGTTAGGATGAGGTTTAGGGTTACGGTGAGGGTTAGGGTGGGGATTGTGGTAAGGGTAAAGTTGAGGTTTAGGCTGACGCTGAGGGTTAAGATAAGGGTGAGTGTTAGGGTTAGGTTTAGGTTTAGGGTAAGGGTTAGGGTTAGGTTTAGAGTGAGGGTTAGATTGAGGATTAGTGTTAGGGTTAGTGTGAGGTTTAGGGTGAGGATGAGGGTTAGGGTTAGTGTTAAGGTGAGAGTAAGTGTTAGGGTGAGGGATAGGGTTCGAGTGAAGTTTTTGTTTAGGGTGAGGCTGAGGGTTAGTGTTAGGGTTATTGTTAGGGTTAAGGTTAGGTTTACCGTTACGGGGAGGGTTAGGGTTGGGGTTAGGGTGAGGTTTAGGCTTAGAGTTAGGGTGAGGGTTAGGATGAGGATTAGGGTTAGGGTTAGGGTGAGGTTTAGGGTTAGGGTTAGGATTAGGGTTAGGGTGAGTTTCAGGTTTATGGTTAGATTTAGGTTTAGTTGGAGGGTTAGGTTGAGGTTTAGGGTTAGTTTTAGTGTTAGGGTGAGTTTTATGTTTTGGGTTAGGGTTAGAGTTAGGGTTAGGGTGAGGGTGAGGTTTAGGGTTAGAGTTAGTGTTAGGGTGAGGTTTAGGTTGAGGTTTATGGTAAGGGTTAGGTTTAGGGTTACGATTAGGGTGAGAGTTAGGGGGAGGGTTAGGGTTAGGGTTAGGGATAGCATTAAGGTGAGAGTGAGGGTGAGTGTGTGTGTTAGGTTTATTTTTCTGGTTAGGCTTAGGGTTATGCTGAGGGTGAGGTTGAGGGTGAGAGTTAGGGTTAGGGGGAGGGTTAGGATGAGGGTTAGGGTTAGGATTAGGGTTAGGGTAAGGGCTAGGGTGAGTGTGAGGGTGAGGTTTAAGGTTATGGTTATTGTTAGGGTTAGGTAGAGGGTGAGGTTTAGGGTTCGATTTAGGGTTAGGGTGAGGCTGAAGGTGAGGGTTAGGGTTAGGGTTAGGATTAGGATTAGGGTAAGGGTTAGGGTGACTGTGAGGGTTATAATTAGGCTTAGGGTTAGGCTGAGGGTGAGGGTGAGGGTGAGGGTTAGGGTTAGGTGGAGGGTTAGGGATAGGGTTAGGGTGAGAGTTAAGGTTCGGTTATGTTTAGGGTTAGGGTGAGGTTTAGGGTTATGGCGAGCGTGAGGTTTAGGGTTAGGTTGAGTTTTAGGGTTAACGTTAGCGTTAGGGTGAGGGTTAAGGTTAGGATTACGGTGAGGGCTAGGTTGAGGGTGATTGTTAGGGTTAGTGTTAGATTAAGGTTTAGGGTTAGGGTTAGGGTTAAGTTGAAGGTTAGGTTGAGGGTTAGGGTTACAGTGAGGGTGAGGATTAGGGTTAGGATGAGGGTTAGGATTAGGATTAAGGTTAGGGTGAGGGTGAGTGTTAGGATTACGGTTAGGGTTAAGGTTAGGTTTAGAGTTAGGATTAGTGTTATTGTTAGGGTTAGGGTTAGAGTTATGGTGAGGGTGAGGTTAAGGGTGAGGGTTAGGGTTTGGGTTAGGTTGAGGTTGAGGGTTAGGGTTAGGAAGATTGTTAGGGTGAGGTTCAGGTTGAGGTTTAGGGTTAGATTTAGGGTTAGTTGGAGGATTAGGTCAAGGGTTAGAGTTAGGGTTATTTTTAGGGTTAAGGTTAGGGTGAGGGTTATGTTGAGGTTTAGGGTTATGGTTAGGGTTAGGGTTAGGAGTAGGGTGAAGTTGAGGGTGAGTGTGAGCGTTCAGCTTAGGCTTAGGGTTAGGCTGAGGGCGAGAGTGGGGGTGAAGATAAGGTTTAGGGTGATGATTAGGGATAGGGCTAGGGTGAGTTTTAGGATGAGGGTTAGCATTAGGATTAGGGTTAGGGTGAGGATTAGGGTGAGGGTGAGGGTTAGATTAAGGTTTAGGCTTAGGCTTAGGTTTAGGCTGAGTGTGAGGCTGAGGGTGAGGGTTAGAGTTAGTGTGATGGTTAGGTTTACAGTTACGGTGAGGGTTAGGATGAGGTTTAGGATTACGGTGACGGTTAGGGTGAGGATGATGTTAAGGGCAAAGGTGAGGTTTAGGCTGAGGGTGAGGGTTAAGGTAAGGGTGAGTGTTAGGGTTAGGTTTAGGTTTAGGGTAAGTGTTAGTGTGAGGTTTAGGGTTAGGGTGAGGGTTAGATTTAGGATTAGGGTTAGGGTTACTGTGAGGTTTAGGGTGAGGATGAGGGTTAGGGTTAGGGTGAAGGTGAGGGTTAGAATTAGGGTTAGGGTGAGGGCTAGGGTGAGGGTTAGGATTAGGGATAGGGTTAGGGTTAGGGAGAGGTTTAGGATTAGGGTGAGGGTTAGGGTTAGTGTGAGGGTTAGTGTTAGGTTTAGGGTTAGTGTTAGGGTGAGGGTAAGTGTTAGCGTGAGGGTTAGGGTTAGGCTGAGGGTTATGGTTAGGATGAGGGTGAGGTTTAGGGTTAGGGTTAGGCTGAGGTTTAGTGTTAGGGTTAGGGTTAGAGTTAGGGTTAGGGAGAGGGTGAGGTTTAGGGTTACATTAAGGGTTAGTGTGAGGCTTAGGGTTAAGGTCCGTGTTAGCGTGGGGGTGAAGGTAAGGGTAAAGGTGAGGGTTAGGCTGAGGGTGAGGTTTACGGTAAGGGTGAGGGTTAGGGTTAGGGTGAGGGTTAGTGTTAGTGTTAGGGTGAGGTGGAGTGTTAGATTGAGTATTATTGTTAGGGTTAGTGTGAGGTTTATGGTGAGGATGAGTTTTAGGGTTAGGATGAAGTCTAGGGTGAGAGTGAGGGTTAGGGTTAGTGTTAGGGTGAGGTTTGGGGTTAGGGTGATGTTTAGGGTTAGTGTGAGGGTTACTGTTATGGTTAGGGTTAGTGTTAGTGTGAGGGTAAATGTTAGGGTGAGGGTTAGGGTTATGATGAGGGTTATGGTTAGTGTGAGGGTTAGAGTTAGGATAAGTGTAAGGGTGAGGGCTAGGCTGAGGGTTAGGGTGAGGGTTAGGGTTAGGGATAGGGTTAGGTTTAGGATTAGGGTTAGGGTGAGGGTGAATGTGAGGGATAGGATTAGGTTAGGTTTAAGCTTGGCTTTAGGATGAGGGTTAGGGTTAGGGTTTGGTTTAGGGTGAGGGTGAGGCTGAGGGTTAGGGTTAGGTTTATGTTTAGGTTTAGTATTAGGTTTAGGGTAAGTGTTAGGGTTAGTGTTAGGGTTACAGTGAGGGTTGGGGTTAGGTTTAGGGTTTGGTTTAGGCTTAGAGATAGGGTGAGGGTTAGGATAAGGATTAGGTTTACGATTAGGGTTAGGGTGAGGGCTAGGGTGAATGTGAGGGTGACGGTTAGTGAGATGGTAATGTTTAGGGTTAGGGTTAGGGTTAGGGTGAGCGTTAGGATGAGGGTGAATGTTATGATGAGGGTGCGGATTAGGCTTAGGGTGAGGCTTAGGTTTAGGATTAGGGTTAGGGTGAGGTTGAGAGTTAGCATTAGGGTTAGGGTTAGTGTTAGGTTTAGGTTTAGGGTTTGGATTACTGTTATTGTTACGGTTAGGATTAGAGTTATGGTTAGGGTGAGGGTGAGAGTGAGTGTTAGGGTTAGGGTGAGGTTTAGGGTTAGGGGTAGGATAAGGGTTAGGGTGAGGGTGAGGTTTATGGTTAGATTTAGGTTTAGTTGGAGGGTTAGGTCGAGGGTTAGGGTTAGCTTAATTGTTAGGGTTAAGGTTAGGTTGAGGGTTAGGTTGACGTTTAGGGTTAGGGTAAGGTTTAGGGTTAGGATTATGGTTAGGGTGAGGGTGAGTGTGAAGTTTAGGGTTAGGGTTAGGCTTAGGCTTAGGTTTAGGCTGAGGGTAAGTGTGGGGGTGAGAATTAGGATTAGGGTGATGGTTAGGGTTAGGGTTAGTGTGAGGTTTAATGTTAGGGTTAGTGTTAGTGTTAGGGTGAGGGTAAGTGTTAGGGTGAGGGTTCTGGTTAGGGTGATGGTTATGTTTAGGGTGAGGTTTAGGGTTAGGGTTAGGGTTATTGTAATTGTTAGGGTTAGGGTTAAGGTTATGGTGAGGGTGAGGGTGAGGTTTAGGGTTAGGGCTAGGATGAGGTTTAGGGATAGGGTTAGGGTTAGTAACCCTAGTGTTAGATTTAGGGTTCGGGTGAGGCAGAGGGTGAGGGTTAGGCTTAGGATTAATGTTAGGGTTAGGCTTAAGGTGAGGGTTAAGTTGAGGATGAGGGTTATGGTTAGGGTTAAGAGTAGAATTAGGGTTAGTGTTAGGGTGAGAGTGAGGGTTAGGGTTAGGATTAGGGATAGGCTTAGGCTTAGGCTGAGGTTGAGGGTGAGGGTTAGGGTTAGGGTGAGGTTTAGGGTTAGGGTTAGGTTGAGTGTGAGTGTTGGGGTTTGGGATAGGCTTAGGATTAGTCTGAGGGTGAGGATGTGGGTTAGGTTTAGGGTTAGTGTTAAGGTGAGATTTAGGGTTTGGGTTAGTGTTAGAGTTAGGTTTAGGGTGAGGGTGAGGTTTAGTGTTAGTTTGGGTTAGGGTGAGGTTTAGGTTTAGGGTTAGGGTAAGGGTTAGTGTTAGGGTTAGGGTTAGGTTGAGAGTTAGGGGGAGTTTTAAGTTTAGGGTTAGGGTTAGGGATAGGATTAGGGTTAGAGTGAGGGTGAGTGTGTGTCTTAGGTTTAGGTTTAGGGTTTGGCTTAGGGTTAGGCTGAGGGTGAGTTTGACAGTGAGGGTTAGGGTTAGGGGGAGGGTTAGGATGAGGGTTAGGGTTAGGATATGGGTAAGGGTAAGGGCTAAGGTGAGTGTGAGGGTGAGGTTTAAGGTTAGGGTTAGAGTTAGGGTTAGGGTTAGGGTGAGGGAGAGGTTTAGGTTTAGAGTTAGGATTAGGGTGAGGCTGAGTGTGAGGGTTAGTGTTAGCATTAGTGTTAGGTTTAGGGTTAGGTTTAGGGGGAGGATTAGTGTGAGGGTGAGGGTTAAGATTAGGATTAGGGTTAGGGTTAGGGTGAGTGTGAGGGTTAGGGTTAGGTTTAGGGTTAGGGTTAGGGTTAAGCTGAGGATGAGGGCGAGGGTGAGGTTTAGGGTTAGGGTGAGGGTTAGGGTTAGGGTTATGGGGAGGGTTAGGATGAGGGTTAGGGTTAGGTTTAGGGTTAGGGTGAGAGCTGGGGTGAGGTTGAGTTTTAGGGTTAGGGTTAGGGTGAGGTTTAGGGTTAGGGATAGGGTTAGGGTCAGGGTGAGTGTGAAGTACAGGGTTAGATTTAAGGTTAAGGTGCTGTTGAGGATGAGACTTAGGATTAGTGTTAGGTGGAGGGTGAGTGTGAGGTTTAGGTTTAGGGTTAGGCTTAGGCTTAGGATTAGGCTGAGGGTGAGGGTGGGGTGAGGATTAGGGTTAGGGTGAGGTTAGGGTTAGGGTTAGGAGTAGGATTAGGATTAGTGTTAGGGTGAATGTGAGGGTTAAGGTTAGGGTGAGGTTTAGGGTTAGGATTAGGGTGAGTGTGAGGGTTAGGGTTAGGGTTAGGCTTAAAATTAGGCTGAGGGTGAAGGTGTGGGTTAGGGTTAAGGTTAGTGTTATGGTGAAGTTTAGGGTTTGGGTTAGGTTTAGAGTTTGGGTTAGGGTGAGGGTGAGGTTTAGGGTTAGTGTTAGGGTTAGGGTGAGGCTGAGAATGAGGGTTAGTGTTATGTTTAGGGTTAAGTTTAGGGGGAGGGTTAAGCTGAGGGTGAGGGTGAAGATTAGGATTAGGGTTAAGGTTAGAGTGAGTGTGATGGTTAGGGTTAGGTTTAGGGTTTGGCTTAGGTTTAGGCTGAGGGTGAGGTTGAGGGTGAGGTTTAGGGTTAGGGTGAGGTTTAGGGTTAGGGTTATGGGGAGGGTTGGGATGAGTTTTAGGGTTAGGATTTGGGTTACGGTGAGGGCTAGGGTGAGGTTGAGGTTTAGGGTTAGTGTTAGGGTGAGGTTTCGGGTTAGGTTTAGGGTTAGGGTGAGTGTGAGGTACAGGGTTAGAGTGAAAGTTAAGCTGAGGCTGAGGGTGAGGCTTAGGTTTAGGGTTAGGATTAGGATTAGGTTAAGGGTTAGGGTGAGTGTGAGTGTTTGGGTTAGGTTTAGGCTTAGGGTTACACTGAGGATGAGGGTTAGGATGAGGGTTAGTGTTAGGATGAGAATTAGAGTGAGGGTTAGGATTAGTGTGAGGGTTTGTTTTAGGGTTAGGGTTAGTATTTGGATTGGTGTTAGGGTGAGGGTGAGGTTTATGGTTAGATTTAGGTTTAGCTAGAGGGTTACGTCGAGGGTTAGGGTTAGGGTTAATGTTAGGTTTAAGGTTAGGGTCAGGGTTAGGTTGAGGTTTTGGGTTTAGGTTAGGTTTAGGGTTAGGGTTAGGATTAGGCTGAGGGTGAGTGTGAGGTTTAGGGATGGGTTAGGCTTAGGCTCAGGATTAGGCTGAGGGTGAGGGTGGGGGTGCGGATTAGGGTTAGGGTGATGGTTATGGTTAGGGTTATGGTGAGGGTAGTGTTAGGGTTAGGGTTAGAGTTAGGGTTAGGGTGAGGGTGAGGTTTAGGGGTAGAGTTATGGTTTGGGTGAGGGTTAGCGTTAGAGTGAGGGTTAGGGTGAGGGTGACGGTAAGGGTAAAGTTGAGGGTTAGGCTGAGGGTGAGGGTTACAGTAAGGGTAAGGGTTAGGGTTAGGGTGAGGGTTAGGGTGAGGGTGAGAGTTAGATTGAGTATTAGTGTTAGGGTTAGTGTGAAGTTAGGGTGAGGATGAGGGTTAGGGTTAGGGTGAGTTCTAGGGAGAGGTTGAGGTTTAGGGTTAGGGTTAGGGTGAGGTTTAGGTATAGTTTGATGTTTAGGGTTAGTGTTAGGGTTAGGGTTAGTGTTAAGGTGAGGGTCAATGTTAGGGTGAGGGTTAGGATTAGGGTAAATGTTAGGGTGAGGGTTAGGGTTAGGGCGAGGGTTATTGTTAGGGTGAGGGTTTAGGTTAGGTTTAGGATTATTGTTAGCATTAGGGTTAGGGTTCCGGTTATTGTGAGAGTGAGGGTGAGGGTTAGGTTTAGGGCTAGGATGAGGTTTAGGGATAGGGTTAGGTTGAGTGTGAGGGTTAGGGTTAGGGTTAGGCTTACGATTAGGCTGAGGGTGAGGGTTAGGGTTAGGTTGAGGGTTAGGGTTATTGGGAGGGTTAGGATGAGAGTTAGGGTTAGGATTAGGTTTAGGGTGAGGGTGAGTGTGTGTGTTAGCATTAGGTTTAGGTTTAGGGTTAGGGTTAGGCTGAGGGTGAGGTTGAGAGTGTGGGCTAGGGTGAGGGTGAAGTTTAGGGTTAGGGTTAGGGTGAGGGTTGTGGTTAGGGTAAGGGTGAGAGTTAGGGTAAGGGTGAGAGTTAGGGTTTGGTTTAAGTTTAGGGTTAGGTTGAGTGTTAGGGTAAGGGTTATGGTGAGGGTGATGGTTAGGGTGAGATTGAGGGTTAGGGTTCGGATTAGGGTTAGGGTGAGGGTGAGTTTGAGTTTAAGGTTTAGTGTTTGGGTGAGGGATAGGTTCAGGGTTAGGGTAAGGATTAGGGTGAGGGTGAGGGCTAGGGTGAGGGTGAGGTTTAGGGTTAGGTTTAGGGTTAGGCTTAGGCTTAGGGTTAGGCTGAGGGTGAGGGTGGGGGTGAGGATTATATTTAGGTTTGATCATTATGGTTAGGGTTAAGGTGAGGGTTAGGATGAGGGTTAGGATTAGGATTAGGGTTAGGTTGAGGGCTAGGGTGAGGGTGAGGGTTAGGTTTAGGATGATGGTTAGGTTTATGCTTAGGGCGAGGGTTAGGATGAGGTATAGGGTTAGGGTGAGGATGAAGGTAAGGGTAAAGGTGAGGTTTAGGCTGACGGTGAGGGTTAAGATAAGGGTGAGGGTTAGGGTTAGTTTTAGGGTGAGGGTTAAGGTTAGGGTACGTGTTATGTTTAGGGTGAGGGTTGGGGTTAGGGTTAGGGTTATTGTTAGGTTTAGGGTTAGGGTTACGTTTAAAGTGAGGGTAAGGGTTCGGTTTAGGGTTACAATGAGGTTTAGTGTTAGGGTTAGGGTTAGAGTTAGGGTTAGGGTGAGGGTGAGGTTTAGGGGTACATTTAGGGTTAGGCTGAGGGTTAGGGTTAGGGAGAGGTTGAGTGTTGGCTTTAGGGTTAGGGTTCGGGTTAGGTTTAGGGTTAGGATTAGTGTTATTGTTAGGGGTAGAGTTAGGGTTAGTGTGAGGGTTAGGTTTAGAGTGAGGTTTATGGTGAGGATGAGGGTTAGGTTTAGGGTGAAGGATAGGGTGAGGGTGAGGGTTAGGGTTAGACTTAGGGTGAGTGTTAGTGTTAGGGTGATGTTTAGGGTTAGTGTGAGGGTTAGTGTTACGGTTAGGGTTAGTGTTAGGGTGAGGGTAAGTCTTAGGGAGAGGGTTAGGGTTAGGGTGAGGGTTATGGTTAGGGTGAGGATTAGGGTTAGGATAAGTGTGAGGGTGAGGGCTAGGCTGAGGGTTAGGGTGAGGGTTAGGGTTAGGGATAGGGTTAGGTTTAGGATTAGGGTTATGGTGAGGGTGAGTGTGAGGGTTAGGATTAGGGTTAGGGTTAGGTTTAGAGTTAGTATGACGGTTAGGGTTAGGGTTTGGGTTAGGGTGTCGGTGAGGCTGAGGATTAGGGTTAGGTTTAGGGTTAGGTTTACGGTTAGGTTTAGGGTTAGTGTTAGTGGTAGGGTTAGTGTTAGGGTTAGAGTGAGTTTTGGGGTTAGGGTTAGGGTTAGAGTTAGGCTAAGAGTTAGGGTGAGGGTTAGGATGAGGATTAAGTTTACGAGTTGGTTTAGGGTCAGGGCTAGGGTGAAGGTGAGGATTAGGGTTAGTTTTATGGTAATGTTTAGGGTTAGGGTTAGGGTGAGGGTAAGGATGAAGGTAAGGGTTTCGGAGAGGGTGAGGGTAAGGTTTAGGGTGAGGGTTAGGGTTAGGATTGGGGTGAGGTGAGGGTGAGTGTTAGGGTTAGTGTGAGGTTTAGGTTTAGGCCCAGGATTAGTGTTATGGTGAGTGTTAGGTTTATGGTTAGACTTAGGTTTATTTGGAGGGTTAGGTGGAGGGTTAGGTTTAGGGTAAGTGTTAGGGTTAAGGTTAGGTTGAGGGTTAGGTTGAGGTTTAGGATTAGGGTTAGGGTTAGGGTTAGGGTGAGGGTGAGTGTGAGGTGTAGGGTTAGGGTTAGGCTTAGGCTTAGGGTTAGGCTGAGGGTGAGGGTGGTGGTGAGGATTAGGGTTAGGGTGATGTTTAGTGTTAGGGTTAGGGTGAGGGTTAGTGTTAGGGTTAGTGTTAGAGTTAGGGTTAGGGTGAGTGTGAGGTTTCGGGGTAGAGTTAGGGTTAGGGTGAGTGTTAGAGTTAGAGTGAGGGTTAGGGTGGGATTGACGATAAGTGTAAAGTTCAGGGTTAGGCTGAGGTTGAGGGTAATGGTAAGGGTGAGGGTTAGGGTGAGGGTGAGGTTTAGGGTTAGTGTTAGATTTAGGGTTAGGTTGAAGGTGAGGGTTAGGCTTAGGGTTAGGCTTAGGTTTAGGGTAAGGGTTAGGGTTAGTGTGAGCGTTAGGGTTAGGGTTAGGCTTAGGTAAGGCTGAGGGTTAGGGTGAGGATGAGGGTTAGGGTTAGGGTTAGATTTAGGGTTAGGTTGAAGGTGAGGGTTAGGCTTAGGGTTAGGCTTAGGTTTAGGGTAAGGGTTAGGGTTAGTGTGAGCATTAGGGTTAGGGTTAGGCTTAGGGTAAGCCTGAGGGTGAGGGTGAGGTTGAGGGTTAGGGTTAGGGTGAGGGTTAGGGTTAGGGTGAGGGTGAGAGTTAGGGATAGGTTGAGGGTGATGGTTAGATTGAGGATTAGTGTTTGGGTTAGTGTGCAGTTTAGGGTGAGAATTAGGGTTAGGGTTAGGGCGAGGTCTAGGGAGAGGGTGAGGTTTAGGGTTAGTGTTAGGGTGAGGTTTAGGGTTAGGGTGATGGTTAGGGTTAGTGTGAGGTTTAGTGTTAAGGTTAGGGTTAGTTTTAGGTTAGGTTAAGCGTTATGGTGAGGGTTAGGGTTAGGGTGAGGGTTATGTTTAGGGTGAGGTTTAGGGTTAGGGTTAGGGTTATTTTAGCTTTAGGGTTAGGGTTAAGGTTATGGTGAGGGTGAGGGTTAGGGTTAGGGCTAGGATGAGGTTTAGGGATAGGGTTAGGGTTAGGGTTAGGGTCAGGGTGAGGTTTAGTGTTAGAGTTAGATTTAGGGTGAGGCTGAGGGTGAGGGTTAGGGTTAGGATTAATGTTAGGGTTCGGCTTAAGGTGAGGGTTAGGTTGAGGGTGAGGCTTGTGGTTAGGGTTAGGAGTAGGATTAGTGTAAGGCTGAGGTTGAGGGGGAGGGTGAGGGTTAGGTTGAGGTTTAGGGTTAGGTTTAGGGTGACTGTGAGGGATAGGGTTAGGGTTAGGCTTGAATTAGAATGAGGGTGAGAGTGTGTGTTAGTGTTAGGGTTAGTGTTAGGGTGAGGTTTAGGGTTTGGGTTAGCGTTAGAGTTAGGGTTAGAATGAGGGTGAGGTTTAGGGTTAGAGTTAGGGTTAGGGTGAGGTTTAGGTTGAGGGTTAGGGTAAGGGTTAGTTTTAGTGTTAGGTTTAGGGTGATAGTTAGGGGGAGGGTTAGGGTTAGGGTTAGGGTTAGGGACAGGATCAGGGTTAGAGTGAGAGTGAGTGTGTGTGTTAGGTTTAGGTTTAGGGTTAGGCTTAGGGTTAGGCTGAGGTTCAGGGTGAGTTTGAGGGTTAGGGTTAGGGTGAGGGTTAGGGTTAGGGTTATGGGGAGGGTTAGGATGAGGGTTAGGTTTAGGATTAGGTTTAGGGTTAGGGCTAGGCTGAGGTTGAGATTTAGGGTTAGTGTTAGGGTGAGGTTTAGGGTTAGGGTTAGGGTTATGGTTATGGTGAGTATGAGGTATAGAGTTAGAGTTAGGGTAAAGGTGAGGCTGAGGGTGAGGCTTAGGGTTAGGGTTAGGATTAGGATTAAGGTAATGGTTAGGTTGAGTGTGATGGTTAGGGTTAGGGTTAGACTTAGGTTTATACTGAGGGTGAGGGTGAGGGTGAATGTTAGGGTTAGGATTAGGGTTAGGTTGAGGGTGAGTGAGTGTGTTAGGTTTAGTTTTAGGTTTAGACTTAGGTTTAGGCTGAGGTTGAGGGTGAGTTTGAGGGTTAGGGTTAGGTTGAGGGTTAGGGTTAGGGTTATAGGGAGGGTTAGGACGAGGTTTAGGGTTAGGGTTAGGGTTAGGGTTAAGGTGAGTGTGAAATATAGGGTTAGAGTTAGGGTAAAGTTGAGGCTGAGGGTGAGGCTTAGGGTTAGGGTTAGGATTAGGATTTGGGTTAGGGTTAGGTTTGTGTTATGTTTAGGGTTAGGGTTAGGCTTAGGTTTACACTGACGGTGAGGGTGAGGGGGAAGGTTAGGGTTAGGATTAGGGTTAGGGTGAAGTTGAGTGTGTGTGTTAGGTTTAGTTTTAGGTTTAGGCTAATGTTTAGGCCAAGGGTGAGGTTGAGTTTGAGGGTTAGGGTTAGGGTGAGGTTTAGTGTAAGGGTTAGGGGGAGGGTTAGGATGAGGGTTAGTATTAGGGTTAGGGTGAGAGTGAGGCTGAGGGTTAGGGTTAGTGTTAGGGTTAGGGTTAGGGTGAGAGTTACGGGGAGTGTAAGGGTTAGGGTTAGGGTTAGGATTAGGGTCAGGGTGAGGGTGCGTTTGTGTGTTAGGGTTAGGTTTAGGGTTAGGCTTAGGGTTAGGGTGAGAATGAGGCTGAGGGTTAGGGTTAGTGTTAGTGTTAGGGTTAGGGTGAGAGTTACGGGGAGTGTAAGGGTTAGGGTTAGGGTTAGGATTAGGGTCAGGTTGAGGGAGCGTTTGTGTGTTAGGGTTAGGTTTAGGGTTAGGCTTAGGGTTAGGCTGAGGGTGAGGTTGAGGTTGAGGGTTATGGTTATGGTGAGGGTTACTTTTACTGTTAGGGTGAGGGTTAGGATGAGGTTTAGGGTTAGGGTGAGGGTTAAGGTGAGGATGACGGTAAGGGTAAAGGTGAGGTTTAGGCTGAGGTTGAGGGTTAAGATAAGGGTGAGGGTTAGGGTTAGTTTTAGGGTTAGGGTGAGGGTAGATTGAGGATTAGGGTTAGCGTTAGTGTGAGGTTTAGGGTGAGGGTGAGGGTTAGAGTTAGGTTTAAGATTAGGGTGAGGTTGAGGGTTAGGGTTAGGGTTATTGTTAGGGTTAGGTTTAGGGTGAGAGTTACTGGTAGGGTTAGGGTTAGGGTTAGAGTTAGGATTAGTGTCAAGGTGATTGTGCGTGTATGTGTTAGGGTTAGGTTTATGGTTAGGCTTTGGTTTAGGCTGAGGGTGTGTTTGAGGGTGAGGGTTAGGGTTACGGTGAGGGTTAGAGTAAGGGTTAGGGGGAGGGTTAGGATGAGTGTTAGGGTTAGGATTAGGGTTAGGGTGAGAGCTAGGGTGAGGGTAAGGTTTAGGTTTAGGGTTAGGGTGAGGGTTATGGTTAGGGTGAGGGTTAAGATTAGGGTTAGAGTTATTGTTAGGGTTCGGTTTAAGGTTACGGTTATGGTGCGGGTTGAGGGTGAGGGTTAGGGTTAGGGTTAGGGTGAGGTTTAGATTGAGGGTGAGGTTTAGAGTTAGCGTTAGGGTTAGGGTGAGGGTTAGGTGGAGGGTTAGGGTTAGGGTTAGTGTTAGTGTTAGGGTTAGGGTGAGAGTTAGGGGGAGGTTTAGGGTTAGGGTTAGGGTGAGGATTAGGATTAGTGTTAGGGTGAGGGTGAAGTTTAGGGTAAGGGATAAGTTTAGGCTTAGGTTTAGGTTTAGGTTTGGGATAAGTGTCTGTGTTAGGGTTAGGTTTAGGGTTAGGCTTAGGGTTAGGCTGAGGGTGAGGTTGAGGGTGAGTGTTAGGGTTAGGGTGAGGGTTAGGTTTAGGGTTAGGAGGATGGTTAGGATGAGGGTTAGGTTTAGGCTTATGGTTAGGGTGAGTGCTAGGGTGAGGATGAAGTTTAGGGTTAGGGTTAGGGTGAGGGTTAGTGTTAGGTTTAGGGTGAGAATTAGGATTCGGGTTAAGTTTAGGGTTACGGTGAGTGTCAGGAAAAGAGTTACTGTGAGGGTGAGGGTTAGGATTAGGTTGAGGCTTAGGGTTAGGATGAGGGTTAGGGTGAGGGTGATGATGAGGGTTAGGATTAGATTTAGAGTGAGGGTTAGGATGAGGGTTATTGTTTGGATTAGGGTTAGAGTGAGGGCTAGGATGAGGGTGACGATTATGGTAAGGTTTAGGCTTAGGCTTAGGGTTAGGCTGAGGGTGAGGTTGAGGTTGAGGGTTAGCGTTAGGGTGATGGTTAGTTTTATGGCTAGGGTGAGGGTTACGATGAGGTTTAGGGTTAGGGGGAGGTTTAGGGGGAGGATGATAGTAAGGGTAAAGGTGAGGTTTAGGCTGAGGGTGAGGATTAAGATAATGGTGAGTGTTAGGGTTAGATTTAGGGTTAGGGTTAGGGTTAGGATTAGGGTCAGGGTGAATGTTAAATTGAGGTTTAGGGTTAGGGTTAGTGTGAGGTTTAGGGTTAGGATGAGGATTAGGGTTAGGGTTAGGGTTAGGGTTAGAGTTAGGGTGAGCATGAGGTTTTGGGGTGGAATTAGGCTTATGGTGAGGATTAGGGTGAGGGTTATGTTTAGGGTAAGGGTTAGCATGGGGGTGAAGGTAAGGGTAAACTTGAGATTTAGGCTGAGGGTGAGGGTTACAGTGGGGTGAGGGTTAGGGTTAGAGTGATGGTTAGGGTTTGGGGAAGGGTGTGGGTGAGGGTTAGCTTGAGGATTAGTGTTAGAGTTAGTGTGAGGTTTAGGATGAGGATGAGGATTAGGGTTATTGTGAGGGCTAGGATGAAGGTGAGGGTTAGGTTTAGGTTTAGGGTGAGGTTTAGAATCAGGGTGATTGTTAGGGTTAGTGTGAGGGTTAGTGTTAGAGTTAGTGTTAGTGTTAGGGTGAGGGTAAGTGTTAGGGTGAGGGTTAGGGTTAGGGTTTGGGTTAGGTTGAGGGTTAGGGTTAGGATTAGGGTTATTGGTAGGGTTAGGGTTTGGGTTACGGTTACAGTGAGGGTGAGGGTGAGGTTTAGGATTAGTGTTAGGATGAGGTTTAGGTTTAGGGTAAGGGTTAGAGTTAGGGTTAGTGTGAGAGTGAGGTTTAAGCTTAGAGTTAGGGTTAGCGTTATGTTGAATGTTTGGGTTAGATTTAGGCTTAGGCTTAGGCTTAGGCCAAGCATGAGGTTAAGGGTTAGGTTTAGGGTTAGGGTGAGGGTTAGGGTTAGGGTTAGGGTGAGTGTTAGGATGAGGTTTAGGGTTAGGATTAGTGTTAGGGTGAGGGTTAGGGTGAGGGTTAAGTTTAGGGATATGGTTAGGTTTAGGTTTAGGGTTAGGTTGAGGGTGAGTGTGCGGGTCAGGGTTATGGTTAGGCTTAGGGTTAGGGTGAGGGTTAGGGTTAGGGTTTTGGTTAGGGTTAGGGTTAGGTTGAGGGTGAGTGTGAGGGTCAGGGTTATGGTTAGGGTTAGGGTTAGGTAAGGGTTAGGGTTAGGGTTTTGGTTAGGGTGAGGGTGAGGCTGAGGATTAGGGTTAGGTTTAGGGTTAGGTTTAGGGTTACAGTTAGGGTTAGGGTTAGGTTTAGGCTTAGGGTTAGGCTTAGGATTCGGCTGAGGGTGAGGGTGGGGTTGAGGATTAGTGTTAGGTTTAGGATTAAGGTTATTGTTAGTTTTATGGTTAGGGTTAAGTTGGAGCTGAGGGTGATTCTGAAGGTGAGGGTTATGGTTATGTTTATGGTTAGGGTTAGGGTTAGTGTTAGATTTAGGGTTAGGTTTAGAGTTATGGTGAGATTGAGGGTGAGGGTGAGGGTGAGATTTAGGTTGATGTTTAGTGTTAGGGATATGGGGAGGGTGAGTTTTAGGTTGAGGTTTAGTGTTAGGGTTACGGGGAGGGTGAGGTTTAGGTTGAGGTTTAGGGATAGGGTTAGATTTAGTATTAGGGGTAGGGTGAGGGTGAGTGTGACAGTTAGGGTGAGGTTGAGGCTTAGGCTTAGGGTTAGGCTGAGGGTGAGGGTGGAGGTGAGGATTAGGGTTAGGGTGATGGTTTGGGTTAGGGTGAGTTTTACTGTTAAGGTTAGGGTTAGAGTTACATTGAGGGTGAGGGTGCGGGTGAGGGGTAGGGTTAGGGTTAGGGTATGGTTTAGGGTTAGGGTTAGGGTTAGTGTGAGGGTGAGGTTTAGGGTTAGATATAGGGTTAGGAGGAGGGTTAGGGATAGGGTTAGTGTTAGAGTTAGGCTGAGGGTGAGGGTGAGTTTGAGGTTTAGAGTTAGGGTTATGGTTGGGGTTAGTGTGAGGGTTAGTTTTAGGGTTAGGGTTAGTGTTAGGGTGAGGGTAAGTTTTAGGGTGAGTGTTTGGGTTAGGATGAGGGTTATGGTTAGGGGGAGGGTTAGGATTAGTGTTAGGGTTATTGTTAGGGTTAGGTTTAGGGTTTTGGTTACGGTGAGGTGAGGGTGACTTTTAGGGTTAGGTTTAGGGTAAGGTTTAGTGTTTGGGTTAGGGTTAGAGTGATGGTTAGGATGATGGTGAGGTTTACAGTTAGTGTTAGAGTTAGGGTGAGGTTTAGGGTTAGGGTTAGTGTTAGGGTTAGGGTTAGGGTGAGAGTTAGGGGTAGGGTTAGGGCTAGGGTTAGGGATAAGTTTAGGGTTAGGTTTAGGGTTTCGGTTACGGTGAGGGTCAGTTTTAGGATTAGGGTTAGGGTCAGTGTGAGGTTTAGGGTTATAATTAGGGTTAGGGTGAGGCTGAGCCTGAGGGTTCGGGTTAGGTTTAGGGTTAGGATTAGGATTATGGTTCTGGTTAGGGTGAGTGTGAGGCTTATGGTTATGGTTAGGGTTAGCCTTAGGTTTAGGCTGAGGGTTTGCGTGAGGTTGAGGGTTAGGGTTATTCTGAGGTGTAGGGTTACGGTTAGGGTGAGGTTTAGTGTTAGGGTTAGGGTTAGAGTTATGGTTAGGGTGAGGGTGAGGTTTAGGGGTAGAGTTAGTTTTAGGGTGAGGGTTAGGGTGAGTGTGAGGGTTATGGTGAGGGTTAGGGTACGGGTGACGGTAAGGGCAAACATGAGGGTTAGGCTGAGGGTGAGGGTTACGGTAAGGTTGATGGTTAGGGTTAGGGTGAGTGTTAGGGTTAGGGTTAGGGTGAGAGTTAGGGTTTGAGTTAAGTTTAGGGTTAGAGTGAGGGTTAGGGTAATGGTTAAGGTGAGGGTGAGGTTTAGGCTTAGGTTGAGGGCTAGGTTGAGGGTGAGTGTTAGGGTTAGGGTTAGGCTGAGCGCTAGGGTGAGGGTTAGGGTGAGGGTTAGGGTCAGGGATTGGATTAGGTTTAGGATTAGGGTTAGTTTGAGGGTGAGTGTGAGGGTTAGGGTTAGGGTTAGGCTTAGAGTTAGGGTGAGTGTTAGGTTTAGGGTTTGGGTTAGGTTGAGGCTGAGGCTGAGGATTAGGTTTAGGTTTAAGGTTAGGTTTAGGCTTAGTGTTAGGCTGAGGCTGAGGGTGGGGGTTAGGATTAGATTTAGAGTTAGGTTAGGCTTAGGGTTAGGGTAATTTTTAGTGTTATAGTTAGGGTTATGTTTGCAGTGAGGGTGAGGCTGAATGTGAGGGTTATGGTTAGAGTTAGGGTTAGGGTTAGGGTTAGTGTTATTGTTAGGGTTAGGGTTAGAGTTACGGTGAGTTTGAGGGTGAGGGTGAGGTTAGGATTAGGGTGAGGTTTAGGCTGAGGGTTTTGGTTAGGGTTAGGGTGAGGGTGATATTTAGGGTTAGAGTTAGGGTTAGGGGGAGGGTTAGGGTGAGGTTTAGTGTTAGGGTTAGTGTTAGGGTTAGGGTGAGGTTGAGGGTTAGTTTGAGGTTTAGGGACAGGGTTAGGTTTAGGATTAGGGTTAGGGTGAAGGGGAGTGTGAGGGTTTGGGTGAGGGTTTGGCTTAGGCTTATGGTTAGGCTTTGGGTGAGGGTGGGGGTGAGGATTAGGGTTAGGGTGACTGTTCGGGTTATTGTTAGGGGGAGGGTTCAGGTGAGGGTTAGGGTTAGGTTTAGTGTTAGGGTTAGGGTAAGGATGAGGGTTAGGGTTTGGGATAGGGTTAGGGTTAGGGTAGGGGTGAGGTTTAGGGTTTAGGTTAGGGTTAGGGTTAGAGTTACGGTGAGGTTGAGGGTGCAGATGAGTGTGAGGTTTAGGGTTAGGTTTAGGGTTAGGCTTACGTTTAGGCATAGGGTTAGGCTAAGGGTGAGGTTGAGGTTTAGGGTTAGGGTGACTGTTAGAGTTAGGGTTATGTGGAGGGATAGGATGAGGGTTAATGTTTGGATTAGGGTTAGGGTGATGGCTAGTGTGAGGGTGAGGTTTAGGGTTAGGTTAGGGTGAGGTTTAGGGTTAGGGTTAGGGTTAGGATTAAGGTGAGGTTAAGGTTTAGGGTTAGAGTTAGGGTTAAGGTGAGGCTGAGGGTGAGGGTTAGGGTTAGGATTAGGATTAGGGTAAGTGTTAGGGTGAGTGTGAGTGTTAGGGTTAGGGTTAGGTTTAGGCTTAGGGATACACTGAGGGTGAGGGTGAGGGTGAGGTTTAGGTTTAGGATGAGAGTTAGGGTTCAGGTTAAGTTTAGTGTTAGGTTGAGGGTTAGGGTTAGGTTTACGTTGAGTGTGAGGGTTAGAGTTAGGTTGAGGGTTAGGGTTAGGATGAGGTTTAGGGTTAGGGTTAGGGTGAGGGTTAGGATGAGGATTAGGATTAGAGTTAGGGTGAGGGTTAGGATGAGGGTAAGGGTTAAACTAAGGGTGAGGGTTAGGGTTAGGGTCAGGGTTAGGGTTATGTTTAGGGTTAGGGTGATGGTTATGATCAAGGTTAGGGTGAGGGTTAGGATTAGGATTAGGGTTAGGATTAGGGTTAGGGTGAGGGCCAGTGTGAGGGTTAGTGTTAGGGTGAGGTTTAGGGTTAGGGTTACGTTTAGGTTGAAGGTTAGGATGAGGGTTAGGTTTACTGTAAGGGTGAGGGTTAGGGTTAGGGTGAGGTTAGGGTTAGGTTTAGGGTTAGGGTGAGGGTGAGGGTTAGGATTAGTGTTAGGGTTAGGGTTATTTTTAGGGTTACAGTTACGGTGAGGGTGAGGGTGAGGGTTAGGGTTAGGGTTAGGTTGAGGTTTTTTGTGTTAGGATTAGGGTTAGAGTTAGGGTTAGGGTGAGGGTAGGGTTAGTGTTACTGTGAGGGTTAGTTTTTGGGTTAGGGTATGGGTTAAGGTGAGTGCTGTGGTTAGGGTGAGGGTTAGGATAAGGGTTAGGGTTATTGTTAGGGTTAGGTTTTGGGTTAAGGTAACGTTGAGAGTAAGGGTGAGCATTAGGCTTTAGGGTTAGGGTCAGGTTTAGGTTTTGGGTTAGGGTTAGAGTTAGGGTTAGGGTGAGGGTGAGGTTTAGAGTTAGAGTTAGGGTTAGGGTGAGAGTTAGGTTGAGTGTGAGGTTTAGGTTTAGGGTTTTGGGAAGGTTTAGTGTGAGGGTTAGGGTTAGGGTTTGGGTAAGATTGAGGTTTAGGTTTAGAGTTAGGTTAAGGGTGAGGCTGAGGTTGAGGGTTAGGGTTAGTGTTAGAGTTAGGTTTAGGGTGAGGGTTAGGATTAGGGTGAGGGTGAGGGTGAGGGTTAGGCTTAGGTTTAGGATTCGGATTAGGGTAAGGGTTAGGTTCAGTGTGATTGTTAGGGTTAGGGTTAGGCTTAGGCTTAGGGTTAAGCTGAGAGTGAGGGTGAGGGTGAGGGTGAGGGTTAGGTTTAGGGTGAAAGTTAGGGTTAGGGTTAGGGTGAGAGTTAGGGTTCGATTATGGTTAGGGTTAGGGTGAGGGTTAGGGTTAGGATTAGGGTTAGAGTGAGGCCTAGGTTGAGGGTGATGGTTAGGGTTAGTGTTAGGGTAAGGTTTAGGTTTAGGGTTAGGATTTGTGTTAGGGTTAGGATGAGGGTTAGGGTTACTGTGAGGGTGAGGGTTAGGGTTTGGTTGAGGGTTAGGGTTAAGATTATGTTTAGGGTGAGGGTGAGTGTTAGGTTTAGGGTTAGGTTTAGGGTTAGCTTTAGGGTTAGGATTAGTGTTATTTTTAGGGTTAGGGTTAGAGTTATGGTGAGGGTGAGCGTGAGGATGAGGGTGAGGTTTAGGGTTAGAGTGATTTTTAGGGCTGGGGTTAGGATTAGGGTTAGGATGAGGGGGCGGTTTAGGGTTAGATTTAGGGTTGGTTGTAGGGTTAGGTCGAGTGTTAATGTTAAGGTTAGTGTTAGGGTTAAGTTTAGGGTGAGGGTTCGGTTAAGGATTAGTGTGAGGGTTAGTGTGAGGTTTAGGGTTTAGGATGAGGTTTAGCGTTAGGGTTAGTATTAGGATTAATGTTAGTGTTAGGCTTAAGTTGAGGGTTAGGGTGAGGGTGAGGTTTAGGGTTAGTGTTAGGATTAGGATTAGGGTTAGGGTTAGGGTGAGGGATAGGATGAGGGTTAGGGTTAAGGATAGGCTTAGGCTTAGGTTTAGGCTGAGGGTGATGGTGAGGTTGAGGGTTAGGGTTAGGGTGACGATAGGGTCAGGGTTAGGGTGAGAGTTAGAGCTCGGGTTATGTTTAGGGTTAGTGTAAGGGTTAGGGTAATGGTTACAGTGAGAGTGAGGGTTAGGGTTAGGTTGAGGGTTAGGGTTATGGTTAGTGTGAGGGTGAGGGTGAGAGTTAGGTTTAGGGTTAGTCTGAGGGTTAGGATGAGTATTAGGTTTAGGATTAGGTTTAGGGTGAGGGCTAGGTTGAAGGTGAGGTTTAGGGTTAAGGTTATGGGGAGGGTTAGGATGAGGGTTAGTGTTAGGATTAGGGTTAAGGTAATGGCTAGTGTGTGGGTGAGGTTTAGGGTTAGGTTAGGGTGAGGTTTAGGGTTAGGTTTAGGGTTAGGGTTAGGGTGAGGTTGAGGTTTAGGGTTAGAGTTAGGGTTAAGGTGAGGCTGAGGGTGAGGGTTAGGGTTAGGGTTAGGATTAGCATTAGGGTAAGGGTTAGGTTGAGTGTGAGTGTTAGGGTTAGGGTTACGGTTAGGCTTAGGGTTACACTGAGGGTGAGGGTGAGGGTTAGGGTTATGGTGAGAGTTAGGGTTCAGGTTAAGTTTAGGGTTAAGTTGAGGGTTAGGGTTAGGTTTACATTGAGTGTGAGGGTTAGACTTAGCTTGAGGGTTAGGGTTAGGGTTAGGCTTAGGGTGAGGTTTAGGGTTAGGGTTAGGATGAGGGTTAGGATGAGGATTAGGGTTAGGATTAGGGTTAGGTTGAGGGCTAGGTTGAGGGTGAGGGTGAGGGTTAGTGTTAGGGTGAGGTTTAGGTTTATGGTTAGATATAGAATGAGGGTTAGGGTGAGGGTAAGGGTTACGGTAAGGGTGAGGGTTAGTGTTAGGGTGAGGTTTAGGGTTAGGTTTAAGGTTAGGATGAGGGTGAGTGTTAGGATTAGGGTTAGGGTTAGGGTTATTGTTAGGGTTATGGTTATGGTGAGGGTGAGGGTGAGAATGAGGGTTAGGGTTACGTTGAGGTTTTTAATGTTAGCGTTAGGATTAGAGTTAGGGTTAGGGTGAGGTTAGTGATAGGGTTAGTGTGAGGGTTAGTTTTGGGGTTAGGTTATGTGTTACGGTGAGGGTTGTGGTTAGGGTGAGGGTTAGCATGAGGGTTAGGGTTACAGTAAGTGTGAGGGTTAGGTTAGGGTGAGGGTTAAGTTTCGGTTTAGTGTTAGGGTGACAGTGAGGGTTAGTTTTAGGTTTAGGGTTAGGGTTATTGTTAGGGTTACGGTTATGGTGAGGTTGAGGGTGAGGATTAGGTTTAGGGTTAGGTTGAGGTTTTTAGTGTTAGGGTTAAGGTTAGAGTTATGGTTAGGGTGAGGTTAGGGTTAGGGTTAGTGTGAGGGTTAGTGTTTGGGTTAGGGTATGGGTTACGGTGAGGGTTGTGGTTAGGGTGAGGGTTAGGATTAGGGTTATGGTTATTGTTAGGGTTAGGTTTAGGGTTACGGTTATAGTGAAGGTAAGGGTGAGGGTTAGGGTTTAGGGTTAAAGTGAGGTTTAGGGTTTGGGTAAGGGTTAGAGTTAGGGTTAGGGTGAGGGTGAGGTTTAGGGTTTTAGTTAGGGTTAGGGTGATGGTTAGGTTGAGGGTTAGGATTACGGTTAGTGTTAGGGTTAGGGTTAGGGTTAGGGTGAGGGTTAGGTTGAGGGTGAGGGTTAGATTTAGGGTTATGGGGAGTGTTAGGATGAGGGTTAGGGTTAGGATTAGGGTTAGGGTGAGGGCTAGGTTGAGGGTGAGGTTTACGGTTACGGTTAGGGTGAGGTTTAGGTTTAGGGTTAGTGTTAGTGTTAGTGTTAGGGTTAGGGTTAGGCTTATGGTGAGGGTTAGGGTTAGGGTTAGGTTTAGGCTGAGGGTGCATGTGGGGTTGAGGATTAGGGTTAGGGTTAGGTTTAGTGTTATAGTTAGTTTTATTGTTAGGGTTAGGTTAGTGTTACGGTGAGGTTGAGGTTGAGGGTTTGGGTTAGGGTTAGGGTGAGGTTTAGAGTAAAGGTTAGGGTTAGGTTTATGGTGAGGTTGAGCTTTAGCGTTAGAGTTAGGGTGAGCGGGAGGGTTAGGGTGAGGTTTAGGTTTAGGGTTAGTGTTAGTTTTAGGGTGAGGGTGAGGGTTAGGTTGAGGTTTAGGGATAGGGATAGGTTTAGGATTAGGGTTAGGGTGAGCATGAGTGTGAGGGTTAGGGTAAAGGTTAGGCTTAGGCTTAGGGATATGCTGAGGGTGAGGGTGGGGTGAGGATTAGGGTTAGGGTGATGTTTAGGGATGGGGTAGTGTTATTTTTAGGGTTAGCATTAGTGTTAGGGTGAGGGTGAGGGTGTGGGTGAGGTTTAGGGTTATGGTTAGGGTGGGGTTTAGGGTTAGGGTTAGGGTTAGGATGAGGGTGAGGGTGAGGTTTAGGGTTAGATATAAGGTTAGGGTGACGGTTAGGGTGCGGGTTAGGGTTAGGTTTAGTGTAAGGGTTAGGGTGAGGATGAGGGTTAGGGTTAGGGTTAGGTATAGGGTAAGGGTGTGGTTTAGGGTTAGGGTTAGGGTTTGGGTTAGAGTAACGGTGAGGGTTAGGGTGCAGAATGAGTGTGAGGGTTGTGGTTAGGTTTAGGGTTATGCTTAGTGTTAGGCTTAGGTTTGGGCCAAGGGTGAGCTTGAGCTTTAGGGTTATTGTTTGGGTTAGGGTTAGGGTTATGGAGTGGGTTAGGATGAGGGTTAATGTTAGGATTAGGGTTAGGGTAATGGCTAGGGTGCGGGTGATGTTTAGGGTTAAGTTAAGGTGAGGTTTATGGTTAGGGTTAGGGTTATGGTTAGGGTGAGTGTGAGGGTTATGGTTAGGGTTAGCGTTAGGCTTAGGGTTACATTGAGTGTAAGCGTGAGGGTGAGGATTAGGGTGGGAGTTAGGGTTCAGGATAAGTTTCGAGTTAGGATGAGGGTTAGGGTTAGGTTTACGTTGAGTGTGAGGGTTAGAGTTAGGTTGAGGGTTAGGGGTAGGTTTAGGGTTAGGGTGAGATTTAGGGTTAGGGTGAGGGTGAGTGTTCAGATGAGGGTTAGGTTTACGTTAAGGGTGAGGGTTAGGGTTAGGGTGAGTGTTAGGTTTAGGTTTAGGTTTAGGGTGAGAGTGAGGGTTAGGATTAGGGTTAGGGTTAGGGTTTTTTTTAGGGTTACGGTTATGTTGAAGGTGAGGGTGAGGGTTAGGGTTAGGGTTAGGTTGAGGTTTTTGTGTTAGGGTTAGGGTTAGAGTTAAGAATAGGGTGAGGTTAGGGTTAGGGTTACTGTGAGGGTTAGTGTTTGGGTTAGGGTATGGGTTATGGTGAGGTTTTTGGTTAGGGTGAGGGTTAGGATTAGGGTTAGGGTTATTGTTAGGGTTAGGTTTTGGGTTAAGGTAACGTTGAGAGTAAGGGTGAGCGTTATTGTTTAGGATTAGGGTCAGGTTTAGGTTTTGGGTTAGGGTTAGAGTTAGGGTTAGGGTGAGCGTGAGGTTTAGAGTTAGGGTTAGGGTGAGGGTTATGTGGAGGGTTAGGGTTAGGGTGAAGTTTAGGGTGAGGGTTAGAATGAGGCTGAGGTTTAGGATTAGGGTTATGGGGAGGGTTAGGATGAGGGTTAGTGTTAGGATTAGGGTTAGAGTGAGTGTTAGGTTGAGAGTGAGGTTTAGTGTTAGGGTTAGGGTCAAGTTTAGGGTTAGGGTTAGAGTTAGGGTGAGGGTGAGGTTTAGGTTTAGAGTTAGGGTAAGGGTGGGGACGAGTTTTAGGGTTAGGGTTAGGGTTAGTGTTTGAGTTAAAGTTAGGGTGAGGGTTAGGATTAGGGTGAGTTTGAGCATGAAGGTTAGGCTTAGGCTTAGTGTTTGGATTCGGATTAGGGTAAGGGTTAGGTTGAGTGTGATGTTTAGGGTTAGGGTTAGGCTTAGGCTTAGGGTTAGACTGAGAGTGAGGGTGAGGGTGAGGGTTAGGGTTACGGTGAAGGTTAGGGTTAGTGTTAGGGTGAGAGTTAAGGTTTTATTATGTTTAGGGTCAGGGTGAGGGTTAGGGTTTGGATTAGTGTTAGAGTGAGGGCTAGGGTGAGGTTGAGGGTTAGGGTTAGCGTTAGGGTAAGGTTTATCGTTAGGGTTAGGGTTTGGGTTAGGGTTAGGATGAGGGTTAGGGTTATGGTGAGAGTGAGGTTTAGGGTTAGGTTGAGGGTTAAGGTTAAGATTATGGTTAGGTAGAGGGTGAGTGTTAGGATTAGGGTTAGGGTAAGGGTTAGGTTTAGGGTTAGGATTTGTGTTATTGTTAAGGTTAGGGTTAGAGTTATGGTGAGGGTGAGGGTGAGGGTGAGGTTTAGGGTTAGGGGGAGGTTTAGTGTTAAGTTTAGGATTAGGGTTAGTGTGAGGGGGAGGTTTAGGTTTACATTTAGGGTTAGTTGAAGGGTTAGGTCGAGCGTTAATATTAGGGTTAGTGTTAGGGTTAATGTTAGGTTGAGGGTTAGGTTGAGGATTAGTGTGAGGGTTAGTGTGATTTTTAGGGTTTAGGCTGAGGTTTAGGGTTAGGGTTAGGGTTAGGATTAATGTTAGGATTAGGCTTAAGTTGAGGGTTAGGTGAGGGTGAAGTTTAGGGTTAGGGTTAGCATTAGGATTAGGGTTAGGGTTAGGGTGAGCGATACGATGAGGGTTAGGGTTAGGGATTGAGTTAGGCTTAGTGTTAGGCTGAGGGTGAGGGTGAGGGTTAGGGCGAGGATTAGGTTCAGGGTTAGGTTGAGAGTTAGGTTTCGGGTTAAGTTTTGGGTTAGGGTTAGGGTTAGGGTAACGGTTATAGTGAGGGTGAGGGTTAGGGTTAGGTTGAGGTTTAGTGTTAGGTTTAGGGTTAGTGTGAGGGCGACGGTGGGGGTTAGGGTTAGGGTTAGTGTTAGGGTGAGGGTTAGGATAAGGGTTAGGGTTAGGATTAGGGTTAGGGTGATGGCTAGGGTGAGGATGAGGTTTAGGGTTAGGGTTAGGGTGAGGTTTAGGGTTAGGTTTTGGGTTAGGGTAAGGCGTAGGGTGAGGGTTAGATTGATGATTAGGTTTAGGGTTAGGGTTTGTGTGAGGTATAGGGTGAGGATGAGGGTTAGGGTTAGGGTGAGACTGAGGGTTAGAATTAGGTTTAGGGTGAAGGCTAGGGTCAGGGTGAGGGTTAGAGTTAGGTTTAGCATTAGGGTGAGGTTTAGGATTAGGGTGAGGGTTAGGGTTAGTGGGAGATTTAGTGTTAGGGTTAGGGTTAGTGTTAGGTTGAGAGTAAGTGTTAGGGTGAGGGTTAATGTTAGGGTGAGGGCTATGGTTAGGGTGAGGGTTAGTATTAGGGTTAGGGTTACTGTTATGGTTAGGGTTAGGGTTACCGTTAGTGTGAGGGTGAGGGTTAGGGTTAGGGTTAGGGTGAGGTTTAGTGTTAGGGTTAGGGTTAGGGTTAGGGTTAGGGTGAGGGTGAGGTTTAGGGTTAGAGTTAGGGTAAGGGTGAGGCTGAGGTTGAGGGTTAAGTTTAGGGTTAGTGTTATAGTTAGGGTTTGGGTGAGGGTTGGGGTGAGGGTGAGAGTGAGGGTGAGGGTTAGGCTTAGGGTTAGGATTAGGTTTAGTGTAATGGTTCGGGTGAGTGTGAGGGTTAGGGTTAGGGTTACCCTTAGGCTTAGGGTTAGTCTGAGAGTGAGGGTGAGTGTGAGGGTTAGGGTTAAGGTGAGGGTTAGGTTTAGGGTTAGGTTGAGATTTAGGGTTCGGTTATGTTTATGGTTAGGGTGAGGTTTAGGGTTAGGATTAGGGTTAGGGTGAGGGCTAGGGTGATGGTGAGGATTAGAGTTAGTGTTAGGGTAAGGTTTAGGGTTAGGGTTAGGGTTTCGGTTAGGGTTAAGTTGAGGGTTAGGGTAACAGTGAGGCTGAGGGTTAGGGTTAGGTTTAGGATTTGGGTTAGGGTGAGGGTGAGTTTTAGGGTTAGGTTTAGGGTTAGGGGGAGGGTTAGGTCGAGGGTTAGTGTTAGGTTCAGTGTTAGGTTTAAGGTTTTGGTGAGGGTTAGGTTGAGGTTTAGGTTAGGCTTAGGCTTAGGGTTAGGCCGAGGGTGAGGTTGGGGGTGAGGATTAGGGTTAGGGTGATGGTTAGGATTAGGGTTAGGGTAAGGGTTAGGATGAGGAAAAGGTTTAGGATTAGGTTTACGGTGAGGGCTATGGTGAGGGTGAGGGTTAGAGTAAGGGTTAGGCTTAGGCTTAGGTTTAGGTTGAGCGTGAGTGTGAGGGTTCGGGTTAGGATTAGGGTGAGGTTTAGTGTTAGGGTCACGGTTAGAGTTAGGGATAGGGTGAAAGTGAGGTTTAGGGTTAGAGTTAGGGTAAGGTTGAGGCTGAGGTTGAGGGTTAGGTTTAGGGTTAGTCTTAGAATTAGGGTTGGGGTGAGTGTTAGAGTGAGGGTGAGGGAGTGGGTGAGGTTTAGGCTTAGGTTTGGGATTAGGATTAGTGTAAGGGTTTGGGTGAGTGTGAGGGTTGCGTTAGGGTTAGGCTTAGGCTTAGGGTTAGGCTGAGAGTGAGGGTGAGGGTGAAGGTTAGGGTTAGGGTGAGAGTTAGGGTTAGGGTTAGGGTGAGAGTTAGGGTTCGGGTTAAGTTTAGGGTTACTGTGAGGGTTAGGGTAACGGTTACAGTGAGGGTGAGGGTTAGGGTTAGGTGGAGTGTTAGGGTTAGGTTTAGGGTTAGGGTGAGTGTGAGGATGAGTGTTATGGTTAGTGTTAGGGTGAGGGTTAGGATGAGGGTTAGGTTTAGCATTAGGTTTAGGGTGAGGGCTAGGGTGAGGGTGAGGTTTAGGGTTTGGATTAGATTGAGGTTTAGGGTTAGGTTTAGGGTTGGGGTTAGGATGAGGGTGAGGTTTAGGTTTAGAGGTAGGGTTAGGTTGAGGCTGAGGGTGAGGGTTAGGCTTAGGGTTAGTGTTAGAGTTAGAGTTACGGTGAGGGTTAGTGTGAGGGTGATGGTTAGGATTACGTTTAGGGTGAGGGTTAGGATGAGGTTTAGGGTTAGGGTGAGGGTTAGGGGGAGGATGTTGGTAAGGGTAAAGTTGAGGTTTAGGCTGAGGGTGAGGGTTAAGATAAGGGTGAGGGTTAGGGTTAGGTTTAGGGTTAGGTTTAGGGTTAGGGTGAGGGTTAGATTGAGGATTAGGGTTAGGGTTAGGGTTAGTGTGAGGTTTAGGGTGAGGATGAGGGTTAGGGTTAGGGTGAGGGTGAGAGTTAGTGTTAGGTCAGTGTTACTGTAAGGTTTAAGGTGTGGGTAAGGGTTAGCCTTAGTGTTAGGATTAGGTTTAGGGTAAGGGTTAGGGTGAGTGTGAGGTTAGGTTTAGGTTTAGGCTTAGGATTTAGGTTAGGCTGAGGGTGAGGGTGAGTGTGAGTGTTAGTGTTAGGGTGAGAGTTTGGGGTAGGGTTAGGGTGAGAGTTAGGGTTCAGGTTATGTTTAAAGTTATGATGAGGGTAGGGTTAGGGTTACGGTGAGCGTGAGGTTAGGGTTAGGTTGAGGGTTAGGGTTAGGCTTAAGATTAGGGTGAAGGTTAGGGTTAGGGTTAGGGTGAGGGTTAGGATGAGGATTAGGGTCAGAATTAGGGTTAGGATGAGGGCTAGGGTGAGGGTGAGGGTTAGGCTTAGTGTTTGGGTGAGATTTAGGTTTAGGGTTAGGGTTAGGGTGAGGGTTAGGATAAGGGTTAGGTTTAGAGTGAGGGTGAGGGTTAGGGTGAGCGTTAGGGTTAGGATTAGGGTTAAGTGATGGTGGGTTTAGGATTAGATTTAGGGTTGGGGGAGGGTTAGGTCGAGGATTAGGGTTAGGATTAGTGTTAGGCTTAAGGTTAGGGTGAGGGTTAGGTTGATGTTTAGCGTTAGGGTTAAGTTTAGGATTAGGATTAGATTTATGGTGATGGTATGTGAGAATTAGGGTTTCGGGTTAGACTTAGGGTTAGGGTTATGCTGAGGGTGAGGTTGGGGGTGAGGATTAGGGTTAGGTGATGGTTAGGGTTAGGGTTAGGGGAGGGTTAGTACGAGGGATCGGGTTAGGATTAGGGTTAGCGTGAGGGCTAGGGTGAGGATGAGGGTTAGAATGAGCGTTAGGCTTAGGCTTAGGGTTAGGCTGAGCATGAGGTTGACGGTGAGGGTTAGGGTTAGGGTGATGGTTAGGTTTAAGTTTAAGTTGAGGGTTAGGATGAGGTTTAGGGTTAGGGTGACGGTTAGGGTGAGGATGATGGTACGGGTAAAGGTGAGTTTTAGGCTGAGGTTGAGAGTTAAGATAAGGGTGAGAGTGAGGGTCAGAATTAGGGTTAGGGTGAGGGCTAGGGTGAGGGTGAGGGTTAGAGTTAAGGTTAGGGTTATTGTTAGGGTTAGGTTACGGTTACTGTGATGGTGAGGGATAGGGTTAGGGTTAGGGTGAGTTTTAGTGTTAGGGTTAGTGTTAGAGTTAGGGTAATGTTGAGGGTTACGTTTAGGGTTAGTGCTAGAGTTAGGGTTACGGTGAGGGTTAGGGTGAGGGTGAGCTTTAGAATAAGGGTTAGGATTAGTATTAGTGTAAGGGTTCGGATGTGTGTGAAGCTTAGGGTTAGGGTTAGGCTTAGGCTTAGGGTTAGGCTGAGGGTGAGTGCCGCGGACCGGGTTCTGTCGGGGCGACGGAGGACACCTAAGGGAGGAACCTGGAATAGGTGGGGAGATGGCAAACAGACAACTCACACACAAGAGGAGTGGATGCTGAGTGCTGAGTGCGATTTAATGCAGAGGATAGCAACCTTTTATAACAGAAGTCTCATGAGAAAGGGCAAAAGGTTACACAGTCTTGCTGCATGGCTTCTTTCTTGGGTGGTCACCAGCTGGGCACCTGATAGGCATTTGTCTTCGGCTTATCTCTAAGGAATACAATGGGTTTGGGTTTCGATGTTTGTCACCAATTAACCATTACCTATTTTTATAGAGGCCTTAACTTTCCCATAAGATCTTTCCTGTCTCTTCTTTAATAGTAAACTTTAAGGAGACCTAGCAATTCTCTTAGTAAATAGCAGGAAATTCTCTCTCCTAAATAATTATCTCAGCAATTGCCATACATTCTTTCTGTTTTAGCTGAGCCTATAGCTTCTTGTAAATCCCTTACAAATAATTCCTTCTGCTGAAGTGACTTTGTGAAACCCCCAATACTTTTATATTTACTTATAACTTGTCTCCTAGCCTCCATAAGAGGGGTTTCAGGTTAGCACTTAACTCTGGTGAGTTAGTCATATTTTTAAGACACTCATCAGATATTGGAGTCGTCAACACTCTTAAGAGAGAGCTTTGAATAAGGGAACATTGACAATGAGCAAGTACAAAAAGCAGTAGAAGCAGTAAAAGATTAACAGGCACTCTTATGAGGGAAGAAAGACAGAAACACATCTTTTCCCAGGGGTTTGCCAGCCTTTTTCCAGGAGTAGGCCTCTTAGAAGCCCTATTCTCCGAGGTAGACTTCGGTGAAGTCCCAAAACTTGGAGATAGGTTTCTGTAAAGCCCCATTCTCTGAGGTAGACTTTGGTGAAGTCCCAAAACTCAGAGATAGGTCTCTGAAGCCCCTATCATGGTCTGATAGATGGTTTCCCATGCTAAGCAGACTCTACTGGGGTCGGCGTGGCAGGTGAGGATGAGGGTGAGGGTTAGGGTTAGGGTGACGGTTAGGGTGAGATTTAAGTTTCGGTTAAGTATGGTGTTAGGGTGAGGGTGAGGGTTAGGATTAGGGTGAGGGTGAGGGCTAGGGTGAGTGTGAGGTTTAGTGTTAGGGTTAGGGTGAGGTTTAGGGTTAGGGATAGGGTTAGGTTTAGGATGAGGCTGAGGTTTAGTGTTAGAGTTAGGGTTAGGGTGAGGCTGAGGATGAGGGTTAGGGTTAGGGATAATCTTAGAGTTAGGGTTATGGTGAGGGTTAGGGTGAGGGTGAGGGTAAGGCTTAGTGTTAGGATTAGATATAGGGAACGGGTTAGGGTGAGTGTGAGGGTTAGAGTTAGGTTTAGGGTTAGGCTTAGGTTTAGGCTTACTGTGAGGGTGAGGGTGATCGTTAGGGTTAGGGTGAGAGGGATAGGGTTAGGGTGAGATTTAGGGCTCGGGTAAGTTTAGGGTTAGGGTGAGGGTTAGGGTTAGGGTTACAGTGCGGGTTAGGGTTAGGGTTAGGGTGAGGGTTAGGATGAGGATTAGGGTTAGTATTAGGGTTACGGTGAGGGCTAGTGTGAGGGTGAGAGTTAGGGTTAGGGTTAGGGTGAGGTTTAGGGTTATGGTTAGGGTGAGGTTTAGGATGAGGGTTAGGGTTATGGTGAGGGTGAGAATTAGGGTTAGGGTGAGGGTTAGATTTAGGTTTAGGGTTAAAGTGAGGGTGAGGGTTATTGTTAGGGTTAGGGGTAGGGTTATGGTTATGGTGAGGGTGAGGGTTAGGGTTAAGTTTAGGGTGAGGTTTAGTGTTAGGGTTGGGGTTAGAGTTAGGCTTAGGGTGAGTGTGAGGTTTAGGTTTAGAGTTAGGGTAAGGGTGAGGCTGAGGTTGAGGGTTGCGTTTAGGTTTAGTGTTAGAATTAGGGTTAGGGTGAGGATTAGGGTGAGGGTGAGGGTGAGGGTGAGGGTTAGGCTTAGGGTTAGGATTAGGATTAGGGTAAGGGTTAGGGTGAGTCTTAGGGTTAGGTTTAGGGTTAGGCTTAGGCTTAGGGTTAGGCTGAGAATGAGGGTGAGTTTGAAGTTAAGGGTTAAGTTGAGGGTGATGGTTAGGGTTAGGGTGAGAGTTAGGGTTCGGTTAAGTTTAGGGTTACAGTGAGGGTTTGGGTTAGAATTAGAGTTAGGGTGAGGGCTATGGTGAGGGTGAGGGTTAGGGTTAGTTTTACGTAAGGTTTAGGGTTAGGGTTAGGGTTTGGGTTAGGGTTAGGATGAGGGTTATGTTTAAGATTATGGTTAGGGTGAGGGTGAATGTTATAATTAGGGTTAGGGTTAGGGTTACGTTTAGGGTTAGGATTAGTGTTATTAGGGTTAGGGTTAGAGTTATGGTGAGGGTGAGGGTGAGTGTGAGGGTGTGGGTTAGGGTTAGGGTTAGGATTAGGTTTAGGGTTAGGGTTAGGATTAGAGTTAGGGTGAGCGTGAGTTTTAGGGTTAGATTTAGGGTTAGTTGGAGGGTTAGGTCGAGCGTTAATGTTAGGTTTAGTGTTAGGGTTAAGGTTAAGTTGAGGTTTAGGTTGATGTTCAGGATTAGGGTTAGGATTAGGGTTAGGATTAGGGTGAGGGTGAGGGTGAGTGTGAGGCTTAGGTTTAGGGTTAGGCTTAGGCTTAGGGTTAGGCTGAGGGTGAGGGTGGAGGTGAGGATTAGGGTTAGGTTGATGGTTAGGGTTAGGGTTAGGGTGAGGTTTAGGATGGGGGTTAGGGTTAGGATTAGGTTTAGGGTGAAGGCTAGGGTGAGTGTGTGGGTTAGAGTAAGGGTTAGGCTAGGCTTAGGGTTAGGCTGAGCATGAGGTTGAGGGTGAGGTTGAGGGTTAGGGATAGGGTGAGTTTTAGTGTTAGGGTTATGGTTAGGGTTAGGATTAGGGTGAGGGTGAGGTTTAGGAGTAGGTTTAGGGTCAGGGTGAGGGGTAGGGTTAGGGTGAGTGTTAGGGTAGGGTTGAGTGTAAAGGTAAAGGTGAGGGTTATGCTGAGGGTGAGGGTTATGGTAAGGGTGAGAGTTAGGTTTAGGGTGAGGGTTAGGGTTAGGTTTAGGGTGAGAGTGAGGGTTAGATTGAGGATTAGTGTTAGGGTTAGTGTGAGTTTTAGGGTGAGGATGAGGGTTAGGGTTGGGGTGATTGCTAGGCTGAGGGTGAGGTTGAGGGTTAGATTGAGGATTTGTGTTAGGGTTAGTGTGAGTTTTAGGGTGAG